>NC_029786.2:32848524-32853770 GCF_000816755.2 Arachis ipaensis | reverse complement strand
GTATGGCAGACTCTTCCACTTCTCAAAACGCTTCGAAAACAAGGAAACGCTCCCATTTTCGAGCAAAAATCAAAGTTCAAAATATACAAATCGTTGTTCGAAACCTCCATCAAAACAACATCAAACTCTCCGTGAAGAATCTGAAGAGAAAACAAAGCAACAACACTCAACGTAAGTTCATTAAGATTACTGTATATTCTACTTTTCTTCTACGTCGTTCTTCTAGGGTTTACTGGGCTACTATTCTTGCTTCTTTGTTACACTGTTCTAAGTTCTACGTCGTTCTTCTAAGTTCTACGTCATTCTACGTTCTTGTTCTAAGTTCTCCTGCTACTGTTGTTGATTTTTGGGGGTTTATTCCGTAGATTGGGGGGTGTATACTGCTTGAACTTGTAATGTGGCTTGATATTGAAGCATGTTTGACTGATATCTGACTGATATATATATGAATGTATCTGAATAATATCTAGCTGTTATCAATGGGTGTATCTGATTCTTACATATGGGTGTATCTCACTGTTATCAATGGGTGTATCTGACTCATATATGCATGTATCTTACTGATATCTCAATTAATTTGATATTGAAGCATGTTTGAGTGATACCTGACTGATATATATGAATTTATCTGAATCATATCTATGGGTGTATCTCACTGTTATCAATGAGTGTATCTGAATCATATCTGTGGGTGTATCTTACTGTTATTAATGGGTGTATCTGACTCTTATATATGGGTGTATCTTACTGATATCTTTGGGTGTATTTTTCGTTTCAGATAAAATGGCAGCAAGAAACCAAACGAAAGACCTTAAGTGTGCCACACATCTCCTGAGCGATAAGTTCAGAAACATGACTGAGGAGAAGAAGGCAATTGTCAGGGATCTCGGATTTGGTGGGTTGATGCACGTCCCACCTCTAAGGGTGGATCACCAACTCTTAAGGGAACTGGCAAACAACTTCAAACTTGGGGAGAACAGACTGAAGACAGGATATATGGTTCTTTCCAAATAACACCAAAGACAATAGGTGATGCGCTTGGCATCAATGCAACAGGTAACTATAGGTGTATATTAAGTTCATGATTGGGTGTATTTAAGGTTGATGCTTGGGTGTTTTTGAATCGATTTTGATACTTTGTTGTTTCCTTTTTTGTAGGAAATCTGTTTCCTGAGAAAGTTGAGTATAAGCAACTTTCTGATGATGACAAAATAATTTATAGAAGATTCCAGGGTAAGACCCTCAAAAGTCTTACCGATGAAATGATGGAAATAGGCGTTGGCAGCGAAGAGGAACGCCTGATGTTCAAGAGGATATTCATCCTCTACATACAGATGGCGTTCCTTTTGCCAACGACAATAAACAAAATATCGCCCGTGCACCTCGCCCCAATTTTTAAGATGGACGGCATATCGGAGAGAAACTGGGGGGGGGGAGGGCATGTTTTGACCTTCTTGATTAAGGGCATCACAGACTACCAGGAGAAGAAGAAGAAGGCAATTGATGGCTGCCTCTTTGCCCTCATGATAATATACTTTCATCTTTCTGAAAACAAAGGCAAGAAGAGGACTGAAAGACCACCAAAGCCTTGGATTGCCAACTGGACTAAGGAGAAGTTGGTGGAAAGAATGACTGCAGAAAAAGAAGAAATTTTGGTAAGTAAACATAATATGTTGCTTGTATTTTATTTACCTGAATGCTGCTAGCTAAAATATCTCATGTTTCAGGGGATTGTAAAGATGGCGGAGTCCCTCCAGGCAAAAAGTGATATAGAATCTCAGGTAATATTAGAATAAGATTACTGTTTTTACACCAAAGTCAATTACAATGCTTATTAATGTAAAATTGATTTTGGCATATATTTCTAGATTGTATCTGCCATCTGCCTCATCCTCAACAACAAAAATGAAAAGAGGTTTAAAGAACAAATATACTGTCTCCCCCCCGATATTGTGGTAAGTGTTACTTCTCCGAACTTTGGGTGTATTTTCTGTATTGATTTTGGTGTATTTTTTATGTTCCATTGGGTGTAAGTTTAGTATTTCATTTCTTGTTTCGCAATTCTTGCAGTGCATGGCACTTTCGGATCACCCAAACGGGGAATTCATATCACCGAAAATGAAAAAGGAATTCAGGGTGGAAGCCTACCCGAGTTTCATTCCCTTCATAGATAGAAAAAAATTGACTTCGCACCCATATGTAAGTTTTCATTTGCTAAATTTGTTAGTACGCTTATTTACTTATTTGCAAAATAAAATAACACACTGTTCACGTGTGGCAATCCTTCAGATTTTTGCCCCTGTCTGCTACTCGGGGCATTGGTGGTTATGGCTGATAAATACAAGAAAGCGGAAATGTCAAATACTTGACCCGCTACACAAAAAAGCTCCCACCGATGAGAGAAAGGCCATTAATAAATTCACTGTAAGTTGCCTCTGTCTTCTTTACTTTAATAGATAGGTCTATTTCTTTACTTCTGATGGGTGTATATTGTCCATTCAATTGGGTGTATCTTGTCCATTCATTCGGGTGTATTACTGATTTGTTTTCGTATTTAAGGGATACGTATTTTCAAGATTGATAACATATGCCGGCGGGGAACCTCTTTAGAAAGGGGAGAGGGAGAAGGAAATTAAATCACCATATGTTAAAATATCTGGCCAAAAAACAAGGTATAAATTTGTAACTCTGAACATTAAACTTTTGTAAATGAGATTTGTAATTTATTTTCTTTGTTTTCAGCTATGACTGCGCTGTGTACGTTATGAAGTGGATGGAGTTAATTGAGCCGGAAAACATCAAAAAGGGGAAGTATCAATGGGATAATTGGCCACAGGTAACTGTCTTTAGAACCATATAACTCTGTATTACTTTACTGAATTAATATTGCTGTTTAAACAGAATATACTTTTTAATTGTAGGAGGAGGTGGACCACTATAGAGTGAAGTACGCATCCCGGATACTATTCAGTGAGATGAATACACAGAGAGATCAGGCAATTAGAGAGAGTAGTGCTATAAGGCTGTCGAAGCCATCCTCTATATTATTAAGTCCGTTTTGTCAGATTAATTCTGCTGATATAGAAACTGGGTAATCCAACTGCTTGGTAATGTCCAGCTTTGAACCTAGCCTATTTTTTGGACGTCCTCTTGTTCGAATCCTTGGCGGGCTTTGAAGCTCGTTAACGGATTCCAAGTTGGCGTCTTCGTGCGATAAAGAAGATGTTCCCTTCCTTTTGGCTTTTAATGATTCCATCTCGGCCATGACGTTATCGTACGCACGGTGCAGAATTGCAGTCAGCTCCTCCGATTCGGAGGCAAATTCGCAGATATTTTGTGAACGAAAAACCAATTGGTCGAACCTCTTGCTTCTTGGCCCCATTAGTGGCTCGTCGTGGCTGCTCTTGATGTGTGTGTGTCGCCTCTTTACCTTCTTGCTCCATCGTTCCAGTATGTATCTCGGTGACACTTGGCTTACTTGTTCGAAGCTTAACACGCTTAGTGCGTGACGGCACAGTATCCCTCTCGACTCGAATAATAAGCATTGGCATTTTACCTCGGCTGCCACTGAGTCGTAAGTAACCACGAACTTGTTGAATATTGAGCTGGAAACTTGTTCTCCGACGTCGTATACTGAATAGCCTAGAGCGAAATTCTTTAATCTGGTGATGCAATTCGCCTTTCCTCTGAATTGCGCTTGGACTTCCCTAAACTTTGCGTGAGTGTACGCATCTTGAAACTGAGCTTCAATGCAGGATTTGGTTGCACACGGTATGAGCGTATGAAAATCTGCAGCATCTGATTCTCTCTCTGCTTGCTCCCCGCTTCCGAGGCAATTATCGTATTGTTTGACGAACTGAATAAGCGAGCTGTTCCGGGTGATATACTTGTTAAAAAATGAATGCATGCTCTAGCTCCTTTGTGTGCTTCTCATCCCTGCCCAGAAGTGCTGATCCAGATAGATAGGAACCCATATGTGACGGTCTTCGTACAGATCTGCATAATACACCCAAACACAGGCTGTAAATACACCCAAGGGGACATACAATTTACACCTCTGCTGCAGATTTTAAAAAGACATTACCTGAAAGCCACTTGTTGTCCCCAAGACCAAAATTCAGCAGAAAATCATTCCAATTCCTATCGAATGAGTCTTTGCTGTGAGAGTTCCAAACAACTTGGCTCATTTCTTGTTCGATATCGGCATGTCCCTTGTACCCGTTTAATTTGCTTAGAATCTTCTTCATGATGTGCCAAATACACCAGCGGTGAACTGTTGTTGGCATACCTGAAAGAAAATTCATACTAATCTTATGTAAATCAAACCTCAGGGACTTCGTTAGATTCTGACTCATAATCCACTTCGCCTGCATTCAGCTGACAATCTGAGGTTGAATGATCCATTATCTTCAAAACGAGATCAAACTTTGATTTCAGAAAACAACAAATCAAAAATAGAAAACAAAGCTCGAGTTGCAGAGAGAGAAAAAGGTAACCTAAACGAAGAAGATGCTAGTGAGAAAATGAGACGAAAAGAACGATGGAGAAGAAGGAGGGAAGACGCGCGAGAAGAAGAACAACGAAATCTCAAAATAACGAAAACGAAAAGGGAAAGAAATATTTTAAATCTGGTAGTTAGATATACGCGCGATGTTATATAGCGCGTGTAATCAACGTACCTGAAACAGCGCATATTTTGATTTTNGAGAAATAATAATTGATCATTTTAGCTCCATAAAACATCCCTAAACAAATCTAAAAGTATCAAAACCTTAAAATATGTTCAATTTTGACTTTTATCTCATGTAATTATTGACTTGATATATATACATCCTATAAATTATACTTTGCTAATTCTTATGTTTATTTTGGTCCCCTCCTGTGAATTTTCTGGACCTGCCACTGCTCTAAACTTCCTCTTTTTCGTTAGTACCTAATTGTAAAAATGATGAAGTAATCAAATTATGAACTTAAGCATTACAAGCAAATTCAAAACTCAAAATCACACCTTCAAACAATATAATCAAGCATGATATACTAATTTTAATTTATCCTAACCTAATATTTAATTCCAAACAGATAATTAATAATATATCACAAATCCTAAGCAACCAGTTTATATAAACATAACAGTTACTAAATCCTTAAACTATCTATATCATAACAATTAATTAATCTACAAAGTTTTCGTAACAAAATATATCTTACGTTTCTATATAAAAAATAAAAATAAAAAAAAAATGGAA
>NC_029786.2:32840031-32848378 GCF_000816755.2 Arachis ipaensis | reverse complement strand
AATGGAAGAGTGACTAACCTAAATGCTGCTCAAATAATGCAGAGAAAAGTTAGTTTATGGAGAGATGTTAGAGAGAGAAGTGAAAATGAGGGGGTCCACTTTGTTTATATACTATTTTGACATCAAGAACAATATGATCGACCCAATTAGAAAGTGTGCTACCTTGGGTAATGAGAGATAAATTTAGATGATGAAAACTTTGCTCCACATAAGAAGCAGCATTGCAGCAACAAGATGCACTAATTATATATCAAGACTACCAGAGACGGGCGAAGCCACATAGTCTGGAAAGGAGGCAATAGCCCCCTTAATTTTTTACAAATAAATGATATGTAAATTTCAATTTAGCTTCCTTTAAAATTTTATTTTAATCTTATTTTATTATATAAATATTTTTAATCCCCCTCTAATATTTCATCTAACTCTGTATATAGTACAAGGTATAAGAAAACATAAAAGACTGGTCCTAAATCTCTTAAAGTTGTGCAGTTAGTCTAACACTGCTCGATGGGTCTGCAACACGTGCCAAAGTTGGATTCTCTTCACTTTCACTCTCTTTGGAAGCTGCATTTTGATGTGTACCCATTGCGCAAAGATAAGACAAGGACTGTAGCCATGAAACCAATGTGGGTTTGCGAATGACATCATCAGAATTTGCCACTTGAGAATATAACTCATTAAGAACCGCATCTTGTGCATCTTGTGGCAACTTGGTAACAAGTTGGGCCAACAGTTGCATCAACTTGGGCAAGACCTGAGAAGTAACAAAGGGCTTGCGTAATCTAGCTTAAGAGTAGTATTTGACTAATATCATATGCATAATGAAATAACATAATGTCCAATTAATACACCATGCAACTTAATAGTAAGTACCATCCTTGAGCTTTTATGATCTATTGTTTAATTTTGCATGAAGCGGTCAAGCATAGTACAACCCAAAGCAGTTAATGTTTAATAAATTAACAACTTACTTGTATATCAACAAGAAAAACTAGGCGCAGGATCAAGCCCAATAATTTCTTGCTTGGTTCTGGCTCTCCTTGCTGCCTCTTCCATGCATCAGCCTCCGAAACATTGGCTTCAAAACATAGTTGATTGGCTTTGTCAACAAGACTCTGAATGCAATAATAAGTGGCAGGGCTTCCAGCAGGAACATGTTGGACCAGCCCTACAACCCCAGAAGCCATACCCTCAAAAGGAGTAATTCCCGGATATCCCTATATTGATATTAGGTGATAGAAAGAAATTAAATATCAAAACAACAGGTCTTAGAAGAAGGATCAAGCTCTTTAGTAGGATCAATCAAATACCAATAAAGATCTTTGTATGTAATGGAAAACAAGTTGCTCCTTGAATGATGCTATATCATTCTCTTCAGATTCCTTTCCCATAGACATAAATGCCGCAAACAAAGAATGAGAGGCTTGGGCTACTTTTCCATTTGGGTGCTCCAAGTATCTAGTTTCATATATATAAGGAAGCAAAACATGTAGGATGCAAAAGATAACACTTAGCTGAAATGCTGTTTAGTACAAAAGACAAGCTAAATCAAACATGTAGTTGATGTAGGATACAAGAACACCGTTGGAGCTATCATATTTTTGAATGCAAGGCTGGGCAAATACTCGATAAAAGTTGGGATAACTCGCAGGTAAAATAAAACTCGAGCTGTTTGGACTTCATCCTTCGACCATAAATAATTGGATTTCTGGTCTAGAAGACATAGAATATTATAAAACGCTAAAATAATTAAAATAAATGAGAAGCCTACATTATAAAAGAAATTGAGTAAATCATACCTGGGCCATTTGTCAAATCAGAATACGAAGGCATGGAATTCACAAAACATGTACAAGCATACTCATTCTTATTTACAGTTGCAACTACTTTACGAATAGTTTCCATATACTCTGGCAGGCGGACATGGCGAAAATATTCCATGCAAGAAAATGATATTAGTATCTTCAATGAAACTTCCATTTGCATTTCTTGAGAAAATTTGGAGTTCAACTTATGCTTTGTTACAGCTAATGCAAAGACTACAACCATAAGGAAAGCAGATTCAGCAATTTTTTCCAAAACCTCAAGAAGCTCATTTGCCTTGCCTTTAAGAAGCAAAGCTACTTGCCTATATCCAAAGTAAACATCTTGACAATATTGCCATAAAAAGTTTTCAACTATATTCTTATTTTCTTCATCGGCTGAAAGATATTGATTGCAGAAAATCCCAGTTATTACTCCTGCTTCCTTGAAGAGGATACTATCTACATGTTCTTTGACTTCATTCAGCTTCAGTCTGCCTGAACTAAACACTGATTCATACAACTGGGGCAATGGAAACATTTCAGTTAACAATGCCAAAGCAAGACAAACAAAGAAAGAGGAATTGCTCGAAAAAGAGCCAGTTCGAACCAATGCTAACGAGACACACTGAAGCAAAAGCCTGTTTTTAGAATCATTTCTCAACTCTTTGAATCTCAATGCCTGGGAAACCAAATCACTAACTAAAGCTTCCATACAAACAACTGCAGAAGTCCTTATTCGAGACACAATGTCCAATTTCACACCACTTGATGTAGACCTATTTGCAGCTCTCAAAACTCCAGCAGCAGCCATGAAAACAACAAACGGAGTGTAGTTTTCCTTAGAGGTTCCAAAAGTTTCTTGGAGAAAAATACGCACTTTATCCAAAAACTGGAAATTGATCAAGTTTGACATAACCCAATCAGTCAAATACAGAATCATTAGTCCATGAGAAATATTACCGTGAGGCCCATCTTTCGTTCCCCAAATTTCAAACAATGAATCCAATATTGTAACATAATGAACAGTCACAGAAGATGATAAAGCATAACCAACTCCAGCTAAAACATCAGGCAAAAGTTCTGTGAATGAACCAAGTACCTGACGTTTCTCTACAAACACTCTAGAGAGTAAATCCAGACAGAATGTTTTTGTTCTCTCAAATGCCGAAGATGCAAAAGAAAAGGAACCCAACAGGAGAACACTTTCAGAGAAGAAAGCATGACAGTTTCCAGAATCAAATTGAGAAGAGAAGAGGTTAGAGAGGACATCCATTGCGGAATCAATTATAGCAGCAGTTGGCTTGGAAGCCTTTCGTACCCATATGTAAAGAAGCCTAAAGAAAAGAGGATATGATTCATATGGAAGAGAAATGTTCGAAGATGAAAGAATGCCAAGGACAAGTCTTGCTTGGGGGTCAGCAACATGGAGAGAGGTTTGAGAATCAACAAGGGTTCTAAGAGATTGCAGCTGACGTTGACTAAATGATGAATTTTGAAGGGAGCCACGGAGCTCAGCCCATGCCTGAATGATGGCTCTGGCAGATGAGGAATTAGACTTTCTAGTGACAAATTTATCAGGATTGATACATTTCCTCTTTAGCCATTCCTCCAAGAACACGATGCCAGGTTGTGCCGACATATTATCTTACACTGAAACAACAGTAATAAAAAATTTAATTAAACAGCTATTCATCATATTTCATCATTCTGTACAATCAATTGTAGTTTTCAATGCATTATTCCATGTAACATTTCATTGATGTTTATGCAGGTTCTACTTTTCAGCAAATCTGTATTGGCATATATGGGAAGAAGTGAGAGGTAAGCATGTGAATATGTTGATGGGGATAAAATTTCTGTAAGAGGATTGAGTTCAATCTCATTGAGATAGGGGTATTATAATGACCATGATGGTGGGAAAACCACATTAACCACTTTCCCACATAGCAAATCAATTATTGTTACTGGTTTAAACTAGTTCACAAAAATATAAAAGCTTTTAGTATTGAAAAAAAAACCAGTTTTACTATATATATACTGTTTAAAAGACCAGTTTATCACCATTTACAAACACACACCGATTTTCAAGATGAAAAGGTTGGTTTATACCTGTTCTCAAAGCAATTAAAACACAAAAACCGGTCAAACTGATTTTAAGGAATTTCAAGATTTTAAAAGAATAATAATAAGTTTATTCCTTTTTTGGACTCTATTCTAAAATAAAACAACAAAAGATGCCTACTATGACATAATTGAAAGATACTATCTGACCCAAAAAATAATTGATGTCATCAATTACTAATGAAGGAGAAAACAGAACATGGAAAGCTACAAAGCAAACACAATCTAATACTCAATATTTGTGCTCAACCATCCTACACATATCACTTAAGTTTCAAATGAAACGACGAATGATAAAACTTAGAATAATGCTCTCTGAGTTAAACCTTTCCACTGATTCTCCTCAGAATGAGGTGCATCTAAAATCTCCAACACTTGTTAATCTAGCATAATGACAAGATTAACATGAATTCAATGGTGATCTTTTAAGTCTTAATAAGTGATATTAATGGAAACCAAGATGCATGCTTTATAATTCTAACAAAAATGGTCTATATATTTTATTCAAAGTTAAAAGCTAAAACTAAAAAAAATCAACTGTATAAAACATATACACTAGGATGAAGCCAACTTCTTAATACAACCAAAGCTGTATGAGATATTAAAAAATATTATTGAGTTCTACATAGATAATAGAGGCAGAACATACTTTACGATACTCTCTAGAGCAATAGAAGAGCTCCATCATCAGAATACAGAAGACAAAAAGCATAGGCCATAAAGTAGTGCTTAGTGTTGCATAGAGAGACAGAACAAACTGCTCTCCAAATACTCAGATATAAAAGAAACAAATAATTTGTTTGCCATTTTTTCCAAATATTATTAGGAATCCCATAATTCAATTGAAGACGTAAAAAATAAATAATAAACAGTGTTAAAATCTAAATGTCCAAACAATGCTTGCCCCTAAATATCATTTTGAAACTTGAAACAATAAATGTTGCAACTTGCAACTACTTTTTCCACCTAACTTCCTAATAGGACCTCTGTTGCAGTATATATCAAATTTTAACATAAAAAGAGTATATATACACACAATCTCTACTCCCAGACAAGCGTGCTAAATAAATTATTTGTTCAGAAACATGTCCAAACTCCAAACCAATTCCTAAATAGGCTAACGGATAAATCTGAAACATACTCCTAAACCAAAAGGAACAAATAGAAAAGAAGATTAAAGTGAAGAGGAAAACCTACTTACTAGAATCAAATGATGGAGTTTACAAATTTATGGAAGAACAAACAACACTACAACAGTGATTGCAAAGTATTTGTTTAAAATTATGTTTTAGGAAATATTTACTTAAATTTTATGGAAGAACTAAAGACAGTGATCCTTTCCACTTTTCCACCATGAATACCATCTGACATTTTTATGTTCTTCAGAAACATCCATAATTATTATCAAAAACCTAAGCACTAAAGCAATAAAGAAACACAAATTCCCTCAAAGAAGTAGAAAATGCATAACACAAAATTCCAACCAATGTAATATTCTCATATATCAAATCATCAAAGCAAAATAGAAAAGAGAGAAAGAGAAGGAAATATAACATACCGAAAAATTGCTGAAAGATCAGAAACAGCAACAGCTATAATTTCTTGTTGAAAGAAGATGGTGTGGGTGCGAATAGTGAAAACACAAAAAAAGGATGTTCATAGGAAAGAAATGTTAACTTGTCTGCTTATTTCTCGAAGAGGAAAAACAGGGAAAAGGATGCAAGTGACGGGGCTGGCGGCGGCGGTGATGACGGAGGATGCAGGCAGAACGCGAGCTTCGTGCAGCAGCAGCACCTTCCAACCACGCACAACACAGGAGAAGGTAACGAGAAATCCGACGGAAGAGAGGAAGAAGAGGAGCACCGCGTCGACGTGGCTGTCGGAGAACAGAATAAGTAGCGCTGATGTAGGCTCAGGGAAGTTGAGTTAGGGTTCGTAGGGAGGGAGGAGATTTCTGTGTGCTATTGACGAGGGACTGAGGGAGTTTTGTGTTTCTGTGTTTAAAAGATACGTTGAAGTGATTCCCAACGGATTACTAAAGACAAATTTACATTCCGTCGGTAAATTAAACGCGAAACGCTGCAGTTTGATGCCGAAGCTCTCAATTCAAGATACAATTTGATGCATCAGTTCAACAGTGAATCTGCTAGGAATAGAATAAACCAAGGTTCAAAAAACCGGACCAGTCATCAAACCGTTCTAGTTACTGGTTCACTAGTTCATTGGTTCAACTGTGGTTCAACTGGAAAAACCATTTTATAATAAACACCTGATTCTATAAAAATTCAATGAATAAAGCAACTGGTTCTAAACACTCTTCTACTGCATTTTTTTACTTCAAAAGGGGATCATAAACAACTAGTTCTATGAATAAACAAACTACAATGATATGCAATGCCAAAAATAGGCCAATGATAAAATAATAAAGGGTTTCTCTCTTTAATTCTATGTTCAAACTTGTAGCATACCAGAATCAACAAAATAATACCGTTAAAATAGTCTTCCTTCTTAATTCTTATATACCTCAAAGAATTTCCTACAAAATGAAAATTGAACACAACACACAGCTTTAAAACAAAAACAAAACAACACTCAGAAATCAATCACCTCTTCTAAACACAGCCTTAAAACAAAACAGAACAACATTCAGAGTTTGAGCATTGATAACAAAAAATTGATTTCTGAAACAAAACAAACACTGCAAAACCAACAGAACAGCATTTAGAGTTTGAGCATTGATCACAAAAAATTAATTTCTGAAACAAAACAAACAATCAACAAAACAATGAAAACATGAAGCATATAATAAATCAACGATCACCAATATCCAGCAAGAATCTCAAAGACAACAATAAATACACAACAACAGTTTAGCAAATAAACAAGAACAAGACCTAAATAGAAAATCCAACAAATTAAATCACAGAAACCTAACAATTTAGCAAATTAAAACAACAGCAGCCCAACAATTTAGCAAGTTATCAACTTAACAAGTTCAAGAACAGAAAATCACAACAAAAAAAATAATAAAAATAACAGAAGAACAACAGAACAACAACACAAGAACAATTAGAAAATTAACAAGTTCACACTAACAGTTAAAATTTACCAGAAGAACACTAATGCAAGTGGAATCATCATGCTAATATGTTTTCTACAAAGATGCTATTTGTGCAGCTAAAATTTCCTAATTACTAAGATCCAATTATTCTAATTTCACATGCAATCAACTTACTAAGTTTCTAAAAGCTAGAAATGATAAAACCAACCTGAAATATGGTTAAAGCATTTCATCAAACATGTTGAGTGCGGTAAACCTGAAACGAAATAAGAGAATTCAAAGCTTAGTATCAATGTGATAGAGAAGAGAACATCACTATTGTATACTTTAATTCAGTCTATGAAAAAAATCCAAACCACTGCCAAATCAAATAGTTACTTATTGTAATAGAAATAAGAAGTTGCAGAGTTTGAAGCAGAGTATTGGTGTTGTGTGAGTGTATTGTCTGGTGGTGGGTTTAGGGAACTCACGGCGGCGACAAAAGAGAGCAGTTCGACGGCTAGGTGGAGCGCGCGGGTTGGTCGCAGAGTTTGAAGCAGGGCAACGTGGCTTCCAGACGAACGCTAACCCGAACGGTGAACGGCGAGTGAACGCGAACGGTGAACGGCGAGCAAACTTGAACGGCGAAGAACGCGAATGAAGACGACGGCTGAACGAAAACGCGAACGTTAACGGCAACCAACGGCGGCGGAAGCGCGGCTGAGCAGACAAAGACGACGGACGCCGAGCTCGAGGAAGCAGCTGCGATCGGTGACAGCGAACGGGGTTTGAAGACTTGGAGCACGAGGGAAGCTAGATAGACGGACGGACGGCGGCAGTATGCCACTCCTTGCGGCGGCGGTGGGGTAGGCTTACAGTGCTAGGTTTTTTTGACTGAGTTTCTGTGAATGAGATAAAGGGAGGAAGAAAGGGAGAAAGAAACGAAGGAGCTTCAGAACCAAGAGTGAAAGTAAGCAAATTTGGCAAAAACGACGCCGTTACTTTGAAACCGGTCGGTTTCCTGTCCGATTCAACCGGCCGGTTCGACGGTTCTTCTCCAGTGTTTAGAGAAACGATTTTAGGAGTAAATTGAACTGTAATTACTACCGATTTACGATTAGACTGATCGAACCGATGAATTCGGTCCGATTTTCAGAATATTGGAATAAACAATAGAAAAAGAAACTTGTTAGCATGGATCAAGGCAAAAGAAAACGGCATGACCCATACAGTCCGAGCGAAAGATTTTATTGCGTAAGATTTGATTACACAACTTGTAGTGTTCACTAATGTTTCTTACCGGGTGTTTGGAAAAAGAATTCAACTTCTATCGGAATTGAATTTAATTATATGGTTTGAAACAAAAATAATTAAACTAGTT
>NC_029786.2:32795732-32839920 GCF_000816755.2 Arachis ipaensis | reverse complement strand
ATTATTCATTATTCTTTTAAATTTATTTTTATTTATCTTTTCTCAAGACTTCTCACTTCTCAACGCACACATTTTTTTTTATTATCTTTATTCTTTTTTCTTTTCATTCTTTCAACTCACTTAGGCTTGGTTTGGTAAAGTTTTTACTTTTCAAAAGTAACTTATAAAAACTAATTTTTAAAAGATGACTTTTTAAAAGTTGTTACATTTATGTTTAGTAAATTAAATTAAAAATAGCTTTTAATAAATACAAGCAACAACAATTGTGTTTGATAAAATAGTTTTTAAAATTTAAAAATACTATAATAGACATAAATGCAAGCATTAAATTTGAAAATTAGTTAACATATGAGGTTATATTAGACTTTTAAATTTTGAAAAGCACAAGCCAATTTTAAAAAGCTCTACCTTAGGTGTTTTCAAAAGTATCCCGATCTTTTAAAAGCTGCAAGCACAAGCACATGATCTTTTTAATTTACCAAACACAAAATGAGGAGCTTGAACTTTTAAAAAGCACAAGCACCTCTTCGAAAAGTTTTACCAAACTTTTTTTTTAATATAATATATACATATTTTTTAAAAGGTCTACTATATAAATTTTAAAAAATACCCACGCGTATAAATTTTATGAGTTTAACTTAGATTAATAACATCAAGCGTTTGCCAATCTGCTACGTCTAAATATTTTAAGTAAAGTTGTATCAATCATGACACTAATAAAAAGTGGTATAATTTTGTCTCATTTTAATATTAATTAGTTGTTATAATTTACTGTTAATAACTGACTTTTGTTTACTTGCTATGCCAATAGACGGGAATGGATCTTTTCAATTTTTTTCGCAATTATTTAGTAAAGTGTGATCTCTTATCATTTAATATATTCTCTCATCTTTTTTCTTGGTCCCACTTAAAGAGTGTAAGGTGAGAGATCACACCTTACTAAATAATTAAAGAAAAAAATTGAGAGGATCTATTTCCGTCGTTAAACCACTCAACAAGTTGATTCTTAATAGTTCATGTTTATTTTTTGTTGTTGGTTTGTCATTGGAATCAACCATGGAGAACCATTTAATTTTTTTAATTAATAACAATATTTTTAAATTTTATACTTTTAAATTAATCCAATTTTTATTTTTTTAAAAGAGTTGAACAAATTATAAATGAAAAATATAATTTAATAAATAAATATATTTATTATTTAAATATGATGTTATATTAATAAAGAATAAAATTATCCAATATAAGACTTTAATTCATTTGATAAACACTGGAATTCAATTCAATTCTATACTATTAAGGGTTTAATTCACTAATTCAGATAAAACAGGAGGTCTAAATACAAAAATCACTTATGTATATATATGTATCTATATATAGGGATATATCTAGTGAGAATAAGTTTTTTATATAAGAATGGGACTATGCAATTGTTCATACTATGACCCAGTAAATAAGAGTCATGCCCAATAACACGCAAAGGTCCACCAATAAAGGTGGACTTCAATACAAATCCGACCTCTTTAAAGAGGTCGGGTACTAACACAGGGGTCCAGTTCTACTTGACTAAACAAGTAACTGCCTCCTTAAATATCTCATACTATCTCTACCTCATCTAGAAGGTAAATTCTAACAAACTCTCAAGATAAATGGAACGCCTATCCATCATAAAAGAGAGAATTACTTCAACAAAGGTGGTTATTTACTCTATTATAAATACACTAGCATCCCTAAAGAAAATCCAAATCAAATAATAGTTCATAAACATAAAAAGAGGCAAATAAAGGAAATGACAAGTAAAACTAGAGGAGCTAGGATGAAGGAACAATAAATTGCAAGAAACACTAAAGGAAAACAAGAATTAAAACCTAGATCTAAAAGGAAAATAAACCTAAGAACCCTAATTTTAGAGAGAAGAAGGAGCTTCTCTCTCTAAAAAACTAACCTACATGATACTAACCTAAAACTAATTGCTTCCCCCTTGTTTGAGCTTGAATTCTGCATGAAATAGCCTCAAGAATGAGTTGGATTTGGGCTTGGGAAGCTCAAAAATCGCCCCCAGCATTTTCACTTTAATGAGGTCACGTGCTGGTTGTGAGGGTACGCATGGGTCACGCGTACGCGTCGTCTGGCTTTTTCTTGTCACGCGTACCTGTCATGTGATGCGTACGCGTCGCCTGGATGACCTCATCTTCACGCGTGCGCGTCTGTCACGCGTGCGCGTCTGTCACGCGTGCGCGTCTGTCACGCGTGCGTGTCTCTCTAAGCACTCCAAATCCTTGTTTTTCCATGAATTCTCCACTTTGCATGCTTTTCTCTTCACTTCTTCCATCCAATACTTGCCTTATAAATCTGAAATCACTCAACAAACATATCAAGGCATCGAATGGAATTAAAGTGAATTAAAATTAGCTATTTTAAGGCCTAAAAAGCATGTTTTCACACTTAAGCACAAATTTAGGGAGAATTACAAAATCATGCTATTTCATTGAATAAATGTGAGAAAAGTTGATAAAATCCCCCAAATTAAGCACGAGATAAATCCCAAAATTGGGGTTTATCAAACCTCCCCACACTTAAACTAAGCATGTCCTCATGCTAAAATCAAGAAAGAGATAAAGGGTATCAACATTTATTCAATGCAAACGATCTACATGCAATCTATCTATATGAATGCAACTACTTGGTCAAAATAAATCAATTTCTAAAAATACATATATAAGCATAAGGGCTAAATGTATCTCAATGAGATCAAATCCACAATTGAATTGAGTTATTAAAAAGATTTTACAAACTTGCAAGAAAAGAGATGATCATGGGTGAAAACATGTAATTGAGCGATCGAACCCTCACCGGATGTGTATCTGCTCTAGTCACTCAAGTGTATAGGGTTGATTCACTCAATTTTCCCCTAATCATGCTTTCCAAGATTTATTTTTCATCTAACAATCAACAATTATTTCATGCATACATACAAATATCATGAGGACTTATCCATAGGTTGTAATGGGGCTAAGGTCAAGGTAAGGATGCATATGGTCAAGTGAGCTTGAAATTTGAATCTTTGATTAACCTAAACTTCCCACCTAACCTATATAACAACCTATACAATTCTAAACAAATTTAACTACCCATTCTTCACTTTTTCACACACTCATGCACTCTTTTTTTTTTTTTCACAACCTATATGCATTGATTATTATTGAACTTCACTTTGGGGCATTTTTGTCCCCTTTTTATTGGTTCCTTTTCTTTTTTTTTCTATATTTTTTATTTTATTTTTTTCTTTTTTTTGATATATATATTTTTTTATTTTGTATTTTTTTTCTTTTTGCAATAAAGTATATACAAAAGTATCAATGCATATGGTTTAACATTTAATTAATAAATGTGTATGTACCCAATTCTCAATATTTTCAACAAAAATACAGAAATACACTCTTATCTCAACCAATATTTCCAACTCTCCCACAATTAAATGATAAACACTCTTACTAGGCTAAACTAATCAAAGATCCAAATTAAGGACATTTATTATTTTTCGCTTTAAGGCTTGTGATGTGCTAAAATTATGAACAAAAGGGGTTTAACATAGGCTCAAAGTTGGCTAACAATGGAAGATAAAAGGTAAGCTATTTGGGTAAGTGAGCTAATTGAAACAATGGCCTCAATCATATAAGTGCATTCATACACAAAATAATGGACATAAAGAATGAAACAAATAAAAGATTACAATCATAGAAAGAGAATAATACACAAAAGAATGAAAATAAGTGGTTGTATGATGTAAACACACAATTAGGCTCAAAACTCACATACTTATGTGTTCTTAGCTCAAAAACATGATCCACAATATATAGTTCAAGCAAGTTCTAAATTTTTTTTTCAATCAATTGGGGTGCCCTATAGATAAATTTCTTGAAAATTTTCATTATTTTGACTAAGCTTATTATGTATATATGCAAAATAAGAAAATGCAACTAAAAATCCTAAAAGACCTAAAAAAATGAAATGCGAAAGTGTTGAGATTAGAAATTTGTCACCCAAAAATATCGAGGGGTCGGACGACCTCCCACACTTAAAAGTTTGCACCGTCCTCGGTGCATTCAAAGATGAGCAAGGGGGTATGACGACTTTTCGGATTGCCACCTTCAGCTGGTGGATCAACCAGTGTTGCGTGTTCTTTCTTCCCGCTTCTGTTTTTGCTTATGGTGATTCATCCTATTAATAGGAAACAGGATATAATAAGACAAGTAAATATACAAGCAATGAAGCATAAATTGTTGGAATGAGGTAAATCACTAGAATGAAGTGAGTGAATTAGTGTGACATTAAGGGAAAATAGTGTATGAGTTCTAAGTTGCGTGTGGTTTAGAACACATACTAGCATAGAGAACTATGTTACAAATATACAAAAGAAAGCATACACTTCACTCATTATAGTATGCTTGAGATACTTTAACAGACTTGCAGGTTAAGATACAAACAAGTAGTGGAGAAGAATAAAAGTATTCAAGCAATTAATCAAGTAATTGTGAATTGGATAATGAATGAATATTGATTGATGTGTAAGTAAACTTAGTGAACAAAATGGTATATGAAACTTTCACAACAATCAATGACACACTTTGAATTTTATTTGTAACACCTAAGTGACATAGAGGTGGAACACATGGGTGCTATGGAACTTTAGGACAAAGATATGAGAGTTGAAATCAATCACATAGCAAGCATGGTCCACAAAGCTTTACAAAGCTAAAAAATATGCAATTAGGTAAGCTTACGATCCAATTTCACAATTCCAAAATCTCAATGCATGAAATAGGTGATGTGAATAAGAGTCAATCATAACAAGCATCACCTAAAAAAATGCATTGATAATACACAAATTGCCTAATCATAATGAAATGCTTTAAATCACATGGTGGCCAAAACATGCAATTTAAAAGACTTAAAATGCTTTGAAGGCAATGTTATACACTTGATATCCAAAAACATTAACCATTAAGAACTCAAAACCAAGCAGTAAAATACAACTTCAACAAAGGAATTCAACAATAAAAATTAACAATAATGATGTTAAAATAACATCTTATCAGTAATCAGCATCAATAAATAGCAAACAAGATTAATAATCCAACACTTATTCTGAAAAATAGAAAATTAAACAGAAATTAAACTAACTAAGTAACTAACTATCTAAAAAAAATGGTGATAGATGGTGCTTGATAGTGTTGGATGATGGTTGAAGGGTGGAAAGAAAAGAGGAGATGAGAGAAGAAGGAAAGAAATGGAAAGAAGAGAAGAAATGGGGGTGGATAGAACAGGGTGCCCACGCGTACGCGTGGGGTGACGCGTAAGCGTGGTGAGGTGAAAGGGGTGCGATGCCAATGCGTAGGTTACGCATACGTGTGATGGTCAAATCAGAGAGGCGACGCGTATGCGTGGGTGGATTTTGTGCTAGAGGCACAATTCCAGCCCAAAATGCGCATAACTCTCTGGAATTTGTATGGGAGCATGAAAAATTTGGATGTCATGTGTACACGTGGGCGAGGTGTACGCGTGAGTGGTCGAAAAACTTGAGGTCACGCGTACACGTGGGTGATGCATACGCGTGGCATGGTGCTCTATTTTTCAAAATTTTTCCATGTTCTTGCACCAAACCAAGCATTCCAAACCTCTAAACAGCTACCAAAACACCATAAAACCTTATTTAACATACTAGACTACTAACTAAACTCAACTAACCAAACAAAACATGAAATTAAACTAATTTTATCAATATTTACAAAAGAAAAAAATGAAAAGGTGTTACCATAGTTGGGTGTCTCCCACCTAGCACTTTTATTTATTGTCCTTAAGTTGGACTTATGGGAGCAATCATCAAGGTGGGTTGTGCTTGAATCCATCCTTGAACATCCACCAATGCTTGGACTTCCAATAAGCTCCATCATTCAAAATTAATAGCTCCAAGCTTTGATGGAGTTCTTCACAAACCATGAGCTCCCAAAATTGATCTAAATCTTGTAATCTGGGATCCCACACTTTGTTTTCACACCTACCTTCTAATTGATTATCATGATTCTTTTGGGGTGGTAAGCAAGCCGAATTCTCATTTGAGGACCCAAACATCCTCCTAGACCCAAGCAATCTAGCTCTACACCGAACCTTGCAATCAAACTTTGAGCATGCAACCATCATGAACCTATAGTGATGTTTCCAACCACTAACCATCTCTCTTTTACTCTTAAAGCCACAAAGAGCTCTAAGTTGTCCATCCGTCTCAAGCAAACCATATTCAAGTGGGATAATAAAGCTTAGAGATAAGAGATTTATCCACTTGAATGAAAGGATGGATGGTGATGGCTTGGGGAGAGGTGTCTCTAATATCCTTGCAAGCTCTACTCCCTTGTGTTCTTCCTTAACAACTTCCACCTCCTTGCTAGCTTCTTCGATTTCAACCTCTTTCTCTTGGTAGCTTTGATGAGAGGAACTTTTGCGTGGTCTAGAAATTTACGGATAAATCCTCGTTGCAAGTATAGTTTCTAAACCTTCAAAAGTCCTTTCATACAAACGTTTTGGTTGTCACAAGTAACAAACCCCTTTGAAATTGATAACCGAGAATTCAAACCTCGGGTCGTCTTCTCAAGAAATTGCAGGGAAGTATGTTCTTATTATTGGTTATGAGTTTGTAAATTGGGGTTTATTAGGAAGTAAGGTGGGAATATGTTATATGACAAGTTCTATTAATGTATAAGATAAGAAGCAACAATAGTAAATGGCAGAGGAAATAAAATAATAATAATAAAAATAAACTCTCGGCAAGGTATTAGAAATTAGAGGTCCAGACCAAATTATCCTTATCAATGATAATAAAAATTGAATCTTCAAGTGACTAATTAAATTGATCTTCGAATCCTATTTATTTCCTAAGAAAAGATTGGGATTATTGAAGTTCAATTCAATTGGCAAGATAACACTTAATAATTATGCTGTTGAGTTGGATAACTCCTAAGTTATTAATTTCTTAACCAAAGCCAAGAATGTAGAAAGCTAAATTAAAATCACAAATAATAAACCATAAAATAGTGGTTTATCAACCTCTCCACACTTAAACATTAGCATGTCCTCATGCTAAGCTCAAGAGAAGCTATAAAGAATGAAGAATGTATGAAATGCAACATATAAATGTAACTACATGCAGAATGTTTCCACCTACTTAGTTAAAAGTAAACAAATCTTTCAAGAGGAAATATGAACTGGATTTCACTAATTTAAATCATGAAAATGAAGTACAAATAGACTTGCAAGAAGAAAATAGCTCATGAAAGCAGGGAACAAGGGATTGAGCATCGAACCCTCACTGGTAGTGTATACACTCTAATCACTCAAGTGTTTTTAGGTTCGATTCTCTCAATTCTCTACTAACCTTGCTTTCTAAGGCTTGCTCTTCATCTAACAATCAACATAAATTTAATGCACAAATACTCAAATCAAGAGGTCTTTTAAGGGTTGTAATGGGGTTAAGGTCAAGGTAGGATTGTATTTGGTCAAGTGGACTAAAATTTGAATCCTTAATTAACTTAAACTTTCCACCTAACTTTAGACAATCCATGTAATCACAATTACAAATTCTAACTATCCATCAACCATGTTTTTCACATTATTCATGCATTCTAATTCTAAGTACCGTACATATGCATTGCTTTCACCACTTACTTTGGGGCATTTTGTCCCCTTTCTCTTATTTGCACTTTTTCTTTTCTTTTTCTCTCTTTTTTTTCCTTATATATATATATTTTTTTTTCTTTTGTTTTTCTCAATGCATATGATTAATTTATTGAATGCATGAACATGTCCCAAACATTTCTTTCACATTTTTAGAAAATTCTAACATACTCAATTCTCAAACCAAATATTTCCAAACCCAATTTCCCACACTTAAATCATAAGCACTCTCACTAGTCTAAGCTAACTAAGGATTCAAATTAAGGACATTTTTCCGCTTAGAGTTAATGATGTGCTAAAGTAAAGAACAAAGGGGTAAAATAGGCTCAAATTGGTTTGCAAAGGATAATGAAAGGTAAGGCCATATGGGTATGTAAGCTCAGTGAAACAAAGACCTCAATCATGTAAGTGTATGCATACATCAAATAATGGAAATATAGAATTAAGCAAGACAAAGATCACAATTTTAGAGAGAATAACACACACCAAAAATAAAATATTGGTTGATAAAATGCAACCAATTAAATAGGCTCAAAAATCTCACTGGTTTTGTGTGTTCGAGTTCTAAACCATGTTCCAGTATAATATCTCTTCAAACAAGTGTAACATTAAATTTTATTCAAATTAGTGAAATACTCTAAAAGGTTTCTTGAAAAAGAAAATATTACTTCAACCAAGTGGTAAAATATGCAAAAAATCAAACAAATATGCAATCAAACATGCAAATGCAACAATGAACAAACAAATAAAATAAAAATTTTGGTGTTGAGTCAGGAAATAATTAACCCATGGAGATCAGTATCGACCTCCCCACACTTAAAGATTGCACCGTCCTCGGTGCATGCTGAGATGTGCAGGTGGACGGGTTGTTTCAACTGTTTGCTTTTCTCTAAAGATTTTGCAGATGGACTTGTTTGTCTCCCTTTTAGAAGTTTCTCCTTTTTGCTGTCTTTGGTGGCCAGCCTGAAAGAAGAGGAAAAGAAGAACAGTAACCCAGAAATAAAGATAAGAAACAATTTAAAACATGGGTTGGTTAATGCCAAAGAATGAGGGTTTCAATTACATGGTAGCTACAACATGCAAGTGAGAAAACAATAGAAGCACATGGCATACCAGTGGTGCAAAAATGTTGCAACAATGAGGGAGAGTGTGGGTAAGGAGAGATAATATAAATTCATATCAATGTAAAAGTAATACAGGTATAAAAGATTGGAATTGATATAAATAATATTACCTATTCAAAATAAAACAAGTTACTAAGCATCAAAAAAATACCAGAAAAGATGTAACAGTTGAATAAGAATATTTAAACACCAATAATAATTTTAGAAAAATAAAATATGCAATGAATGAAAGTATGCAAATAAATTAAATAAAATAAAATGAAAGTGAAAAAGAATGAGAAGTAGAAAAAGAAAGTGAGAAGGGAGAGAGAAGGAAGAAATTAGGATTAGAAGAGAAAAGATAAGAAAATTGGCACTAATCTGGATAGGTTGTGCGACGCTGGCGACGCGGTCGCGTGGTGCGCGATAAGGTTGGGTGACGCGGACGCGTGGGGCACGCGATCGCGTGACTTGATTTGAGCTAGTGGCGTGAGTGCAGCCTCGTGGTCGCACAACTCTCTGTTCAAAACTTAGTATTGCCAAAATTCTGGGTGACGCGATCGCGTGGTCGATGCGATCGCGTGAGTGGCCATCATGGAGATATGACGCGGACGCGTGGGGCACGCGTTCGTGTGGTGAGGCTTGGGCTTCCAGCACGAGTCCAGCCCAACTCCAGCTCAACTTTTGGCCATGCACCCTTTTTACGCCGATTTCAGGTCACGCAGCCGCGTGGGTGACGCGGTCGCGTGGGAGGCATGTTTCTCATGTGACGCGGACGCGTCTGCGACGCGGTTGCGTGGATCAATTTGTGCCATTAGCACGCCTCCAGCCCTGTTCCTGCGTAACTCTCTGTTCAATTCTTTTCCTCCTAACGCACTGGTGACGCAGACGCGTCATATGCGTGCTTTTTTTTTTTTAATCTGAAAAGATGTAGAATGCAGTGTTAATATGGATGTGATGCAAAACTCCAGGTTCAATATAATAAAATAAAATAAAACTTGAAAACAAATAAAACTAAATAAAAACTAAAAAGAAATGATCATACCATGGTGGGTTGTCTTCCACCTAGCACTTTTAGTTAAAGTCCTTAAGTTGGACGTTTGGTGAGCTTCCTGTTATGGTGGCTTGTGCTTGAACTCATCTAGGAATCTCCACCAATGTTTGTGATTCCAGTGTCCTCCGGGGTCCCAAACTAAGCATGTAAAGCCCTTAAGAAGCTTCAAACAGATTCTTAGGCTCCCGGGGTAACAAATGCCAGAACAGATTCCACGATCCCAAACTTTACTTTTACACCCGTTTTTGTCTTGATCTGCATTTTTCCAGCCGGGTGAAAGGTGATTTGAATTTTCACTGCAGCTACCAAACAACTTCCTAGACCCATTCAATTGAGTTTTATACCAACCTTTGCGTTTAAACTTGAAGCTTCCAACCATGATGAACCTTGCAGGACGATTCTTACCACTGGCCATCTTCCTCTTACTCTTAATATCACAAAGAGCTCTAAGTTGACCATCCGTCTCCAGTAGCCCTTATTCAAGTGGGATTAGAAAGCTAAGGGATATGAAATTTACCCACTTGAATGTTGTGAAGGATGATGGCAACTTAGGGGGAGGGGTTTCCAACAACTTTGGCAAGGTAATTTCAAGCTCCACTCCCTTGTGCTCTTCTTTGACATCTTCTACCTCTTGATCAACCTCTACAAAATCTTCAACCATGATCTGCCTTGGAGGTTGTATGCTCTTCTCAACATCAACATCAAACACCGTGGAAGGAGGCTCTGTGACTGGACTTTCCAATGGAGGTACAGCATCTCTTAAGTCTGCAACCACTTCTTCCTTTTTAATAATTGATGCTTTGTCCAGTTGTTTAAGTATAAAATCGTACTCATCCTCGCTGATTTTCTTTCCATGACAACTCTTTTCAACTACTCTTTCATCTTCAAGGGTCTCTCCTACCCTTACCCGTAGGGCCTCCTCTAGCTCTTTATAAAGTATGGATTCACGAAGATGATTCCTTCTTTCCTGTTCCATATCAATAGCATAATTGGAATCATCTTGCTCTTGAATTGATGGATGTGGGTGCTCTTCCATGGATGGTGGTGATGGGATGGAGAGATTATTCTGTGGTTGACAAGGAAGTGCACTAGAGCTTGAGGGTTGATTGTTGAAGGTATTTGGTGGTCTGATTTGGATGAAGAGAGCTTGTATAGTAGAGTTTAGATCGGCAAGTGCTTTCTCCATGGAGGTTTGGGGTGGATCTATGTATGGTTCATTTGGTTCATAAGGTGGTTGGTATGGTGGATGTGGGTTAGGGTCATATGGAGGTGAATGGTGGAAAGGGGCTTGTGAGTATGGTGGTCCAAAATTGTGTTGAGGAAAGGGTTCATAGGCATATGGTGGTGGTTGTTGATAGTTCACTGGAGGTGGTTGTTGTCATGAGGGTTGATCAAATCCTTGTGGCTCCTCCCATCTTTGATTGTTCCAACCTTGATGCCTGTTCTCATTATAATTTTTTCTTCCTGCAACATTATTGTAACCAGACTCATAGCCAAAGGGGTGAAAGTTCATAGTAGTAAATAAAAATTAAAAATGAAAATAAAAATAAATTTAAATTAAAAAGTTATTTAAATTTTGAATTTGAAAATTAAATTTTGAAATTTGAAATTTGAAAATTTTTTAATTTTAAATTTTGAAAATTTTTAAATTTGAATTTTGAAAATTGATTTTTGAAATAAGATAAGATAAGATAAAAATTTTTAAAAAATGAAAATCTGAAATTTTTTTTTTTGAAAAAAATTAATTAAAAATATTTTTGAATTTAATGAGGAAAGAGAAAAACAATAAAGTGACACCAAATTTTAAATTTTTAGATCAAAACGAAGAAAACAACTAAGAACAGCTTGAAGGTCAAGATGAACGCGAAGAACAACTCGAAGATCAAGATGAACACTAAGAACAAATTTTTGAAAATTTTGTAATAACTAAATAAAAACCAATAACCTCTTAATTTATGAAGAAAACAAAAATAAAAACAAAAATAAAAATAAATAAACAAGCAAAAATAAAAAAATATTTACAATAACCAATAATAAAACACACGTTTGCAATTCCCCGGCAACGGCGCCATTTTGATGAGAGGAACTTTTGCGTTGTCTAGAAATTTGCGGATAAATCCTCGTTGCAAGTATAGTTTCTAAACCTTCAAAAGTCCTTTCATACAAACGTTTTGGTTGTCACAAGTAACAAACCCCTTTGAAATTGATAAACGAGTATTCAAACCTCGGGTCGTCTTCTCAAGAAATTGCAGGGAAGTATGTTCTTATTATTGGTTATGAGTTTGTAAATTGGGGTTTATTAGGAAGTAAGGTGGGAATATGTTATATGACAAGTTCTATTAATGTATAAGATAAGAAGCAACAATAGTAAATGGCAGAGGAAATAAAATAATAATAATAAAAATAAACTCTCGGCAAGGTATTAGAAATTAGAGGTCCAGACCAAATTATCCTTATCAATGATAATAAAAATTGAATCTTCAAGTGACTAATTAAATTGATCTTCGAATCCTATTTATTTCCTAAGAAAAGATTGGGATTATTGAAGTTCAATTCAATTGGCAAGATAACACTTAATAATTATGCTGTGAGTTGGATAACTCCTGAGTTATTAATTTCTTAACCAAAGCCAAGAATGTAGAAAGCTAAATTAAAATCACAAATATCTGGAATACCTCAGATAAAATACATTCCAAGCAGTAAAATCTAACATGTAAAAGTTCATAAGCCAATTGGGCAACATAAGTCAAATACAAATAAAAGCATTAGAGTATCTGAAAGTAAAAGAGAAATATGAAGAAAAAGGAATATTGAACCTGGATCGAGAGTTACTCCTAAAACTAAGAGAAGTCCTAAATCCTAAGAGGGAGAGAGAGAGGAGAGAACCTCTCTCTCTAAAACTACATCTAAAAAACATGAAAAGTGGATTATGAGATCCTTCTCATGAATGGATGCAGTCCTCCACTTTATAGCCTCTAATCTGTATTTTCTGGGCCGCAAACTGGGTCAGAAACAGTCCAGAATTCGCTGGTTTCAAATTTTGCCACGCTGGATTTCCGTCACTGCGACAGCCGCATGGATTACGCGGTCGCGTCGCTTAGCGTCAGGGAAACTATAAAATATTATATATCAAATCGAAGCCCCAGACGTTAGCTTTCCAACACAACTGGAACCGCATCGTTTGGATCTCTGTAGCTAAAGTTATAGCTGTTTGAGTGCGAAGAGGTCAGGCTGGACAGCTTAGCAATTTCTCCAACTTCTTATATTCCTTCCACTTTTGCATGCTTCCTTTCTATCCTCTGAGCCATTCATGCCCTATAATATCTGAAAACACTTAACACACATATCAAGGCATCTAATGGTAATAAGAGAGGATTAATAATAAGCAAATATAAGATAAAAGAAGCATGTTTTCAATCAAAGCACATAATTAGTAAGGAAATATAAAACCATGCAAATAGTATGAATAAGTGGGTAAAGAGTTAATAAAAACCACTCAATTGAGTACAAGATAAACCATAAAATAGTGGTTTATCAAGCTTTCTTCCAATTCAATCTCTTCTTCATTGCTTACCAAGGGTATGGGAGGTTGTGCACATTCTTCTACGACTTCAATTTCATGTCCAATGGGAGAGGATTCAATTGTAGATAGGAATTCATCAATGGTTGAATCCATCTCTTGATCAACCTCTTCAAAGTCTTCAACCATGATATGCCTTGGAGATTGTACACCCTCCTCAATATCAATATCAAGCTTTTTGGAAGGGGGCTCTATAATTCTACACTCCCATGGGCTTCCAACATCTCCTAAGTCTTCAACCGCTACTTCCCTTTCAATCATCTCTACCTCCTCCTCTTGTTGCACTTTCTGCTTCAACTTTTCTTCTTCACCTTGAAGCTCCAAATTCTCCTTCTCATTGTGCTCCTTAATTATTCCTCCACATTAAAAAATGGGAGTGTCTTGGATATTTGAACACAATGATACGATGTGGTTCATCACTTCGGTCAAGCTAGCCACGAATTTTTCTAGCATCTTTTGCTCTTCTTCTTGCTTTTGACACCTAGCTAGAAGCTCTTGTTGCTCTTGAATTAGGGGGTTGGAGAAATTCGTCCAATGAAGGAGGTGGTGGAAGAGAAGATTCACTATTTGAGGGGAAGGTATTGTAGGTGGAAGGTGGTTCAAATTAGTGAAAGTCTTGAGGTAGTGCATAATGAATTGGTGGTTATTGGGAGTATTGGTGTTAAAAATGTGATGGTTTTAGGTATGGTTCATATGGTGGTTGGTATGGTGGATATGAGTTGGGGTCATATGGAGGTGAATGGTGGTATGAGGCTTGTGAGTATGATTGACAACAATATTGAGGGTTTGGTTTATAATTATGTACATTATGGGGTAGATTGTAGCTGTGAGAGATCGGAGGAGGTTGTTGCCATGAAGGTTGGCCATAAGCTTATGACTCCTCCCTAATTTGATATCCATTCCTACAATGTGGTTCCTCATTGAAGCTTTCATTTCCTACAACATAATTGTAACCAAACTCATAGCCAAAGTGATGAGAATTCATAGTAGTAAGAGAAAATAAAAACAAAATCTAATAAGAAACAAAGAAAGCAAAGTCCTACAACTAGCAACAACTAACAAAGAAGCAAAAAGCAAACATATTCACAATATTCACATATATACAATAACCAATAACAAGTACACATTGCAATTCCCCGGCAACCGCGCCAAAAACTTGAAAGAGTAAAACCGTCGGTTAGGAATTTCACATAAATAATTCCGTTAATAGTATAGTTCCCAACCAACAAATAATACTCAATCGAAGTTTAATTTTGGTTGTCACAAGTCCAACCCAATAAAAATAACCGAGAGCATTAGTCCCAAGTCATCTTCTCAAGGAATTGCAGTGAGGTATGTGTATTATTAGTTATGGTATCCAAGGGGTTGGGTTGATGAAAGTGCAAGAAATTAAATGACGAGAAAAATAAATCAAACAATTAAAGAAGCAAATAATAAAGAGAGACATTCATGGCAAGGGTTGAGAACTAAGGCTTTCTATCCTAGTCACTAATTATCATACAATTATTAACAAGAGTTAATCCTATTTCGTCATCTCCAACATTGGAAGAAGGTACAATGTTATCTTCACACATGGGAGAAAGTCAAATAAGACTAGTTAATCTCAATCCAAAAGTCCTAGTCAACTTACTAATTGAATTAGCAAAAGATTAGTATCAATAGAAACAATATTAGCTAACAACTCTAGATCACCAACATAAGTTGGGTATTAATGACTCAATATTTCCCAATTTCTCTTTCCAAGCCAAGAATGCTAAAAAATCTACTCTAACATTCAACCAAGCATTTTGTCAAACACTTGGAAGGTATAAAAAGAAAGCATAATAAATTGCAAGGAAAGATAAATTCTACAACTACCAATTGTAAGAAGATAACAATAACAACTCTAATCAACAATAAAAGAACATCAAACATGAAATTGCATTAAAGGAAATCCACTTGAATGAAAGGATGGATGGTGATGGCTTGGGGAGAGGTGTCTCCAATATCCTTGCAAGCTCTACTCCCTTGTATTCTTCCTTGACAACTTCCACCTCCTTGCAAGCTTCTTCAATTTCAACCTCTTCTTCTTGGAAGCTTTCTTCCAATTCAATCTCTTCTTCATTGCTTACCAATGGTATGGGAGGTTGTGCACATTCTTCTATGACTTCAATTTCATGTCCAATGGGAGAGAATTCAATTGTAGATAGGAATTCATCAATGATTGAATCCATCTCTTGATCAACCTCTTCAAAGTCTTCAACCATGATATGCCTTGGAGTTTGTACACCCTCTTCAACATTAATATCAAGCTTTTTGGAAGGGGGCTCTATAATTCTACACTCCCATGGGCTTCCAACATCTCCTAAGTCTTCAACTGCTACTTCCCTTCCAACAATATTGAGGGTTTGGTTTATAATTATGTACATTATGGGGTGGATTGTAGCTGTGAGAGATTGGAGGAGGTTGTTGCCATGAAGGTTGACCATAAGCTTGTGACTCCTCCCTAATTTGATATCCATTCCTACAATGTGGTTCCTCATTGAAGCTTTCATTCCCTACAACATAATTGTAACTAAACTCATAGCCAAAATGATGAGAATTCATAGTAGTAAGAGAAAATAAAAACAAAATCTAATAAGAAACAAAGAAAGCAAAGTCCTACAACTAGAAACAACTAACAAAGAAGCAAAAAGCAAACATATTCACAATATTCACATATATACAATAACCAATAACAAGTACACATTGCAATTCCCCGGCAACGGTGCCAAAAACTTGAAAGAGTAAAACCGTCGGTTAGGAATTTCACACAAATAATTCCGTTAATAGTATAGTTCTCAACCAACAAATAATACTTAATCGAAGTTTAATTTTGGTTGTCACAAGTCCAACCCAATAAAAATAATCGAGGGTATTAGTCCCAAGTCATATTCTCAAGGAATTGCAGTGAGGTATGTGTATTATTAGTTATGGTATCCAAGGGGTTAGGTTGATGAAAGGGCAAGAAATTAAATGACGAGAAAAATAAATCAAACAATTAAAGAAGCAAATAATAAAGAGAAACATTCATGGCAAGGGTTGAGAACTAAGGCTTTCTATCCTAGTCACTAATTATCATACAATTATTAACAAGAGCTAATCCTATTTCATCATCTCCAATATTAGAAGAAGGTATAATGTTATCTTCACACATGGGAGAAAGTCAAATAAGACTAGTTAATCTCAATCCAAAAGTCCTAGTCAACTTACTAATTGAATTAGCAAAAGACTAGCGTCAATGGAAACAATATTAACTAACAACTCTAGATCACCAACATAAGTTGGGTATTAATGACTCAAGATTGTCCAATTTCTCTTTCTAAGCCAATAATGCTAAAAAATCTACTCTAACATCCAACCAAGTATTTTGTCAAACACTTGGAAGGCGTAAAAGGAAAGCATAATAAATTGCAAGGAAAGATAAATTCTACAACTACCAATTATAAGAAGATAACAATAACAACTCTAATCAACAATAAAAGAACATCAAACATGAAATTGCATTAAACGAAATCTAAATCCAACAATAGTTCATAAACATAAAAAGAGGAAAATAAAGAAAATAACTAGTAAAACTGGAGGAGCTAGGATGAAGGAACAATAAATTTCAAGAAAAACTAAATGAAAACAAGAATTAAAACCTAGATCTAAGAGGAAAATAAACCTAAGAACCCTAATTCTCGAGAGAAGAGGAAGCTTCTCTCTCTAGAAAACTAACCTACATGATGCTAACCTAAAACTAATTGCTCCCCCTTGTCCAAGCTTGAATTCTGTATGAAATAGCCTCATGAATGAGTTGGATTTGGGCCTGGGAACCTCAAAAATTGCCCCCAGCGTTTTCACTTTAATGAGGTCACATGCTGGCTGTGACGCGTACGCATGGGTCACGCGTACGTGTCGTCTGGCTTTTTCTTGTCACGCGTACGTGTCATGTCACGCGTACGCATCGCCTGGACGACCTCATCTTCATGCGTGCGCGTCTGTCACGCGTGCGCGTCGCTCTAAGCACTCCAAATCCTTGTTTTTCCATGAATTCTCCACTTTGCATGCTTTTCTCTTCACTTCTTCCATCCAATACTTACCTTATGAATATGAAATCACTCAACAAACATATCAAGGCATTGAATGGAATTAAAGTGAATTAAAATTAGCTATTTTAAGGCCTAAAAAGCATGTTTTCACACTTAAGTACAAATATTGGGAGAATTAAAAAATCATGCTATTTCATTGAATAAATGTGAGAAAAGTTGATAAAATCTCCCAAATTAAGCACAAGATAAACCTCAAAATTGGGGTTTATCAACCCCCTAGGTATAATTCACGTTCTAATCTACTAAAAACATGCTCAAAGCCCTTACTAACTTAAGCATCAAAGTCTCTTGTAGGTACCTCCCCCAACCTCCTCACGAGGAACTCGAACAGGCGGTACCTCGTCACCAAAGAGGTCGGACGTTGCCATACTAAGGGATCTGGACCTCACGTTCAAGCCCAAATCAACGTTTCAGGAAACCCTTGAAACATTGGCGACATTTTCGGGGACCTGGGATTCCCCCTCTTATAAATGGCGGACCACGATCCTGAGGATGGCCACATGGCATCTAAATCTGAGCCAGAGGTTCAGCCAGAAGGCCAAGCCCTCTTGCATCCACCTCCACCACCACACCAAGGCCCCCACGGGAAAGGGACCTCAGGAAATCCTCAAACAAGAAGGATCCATTCTGAGGTCTACCATCTTGAGGCTGAGGATCAATCTCATACAACCAAGATCCTGGATCTTGTTCACGGCCAGGGGAATCGATTACAATGGCTCAAGCACGAGGCCAAGCGAAAACGGAAAGTAGAACGGGAGTTACAAAGAGAAGTAAGGTGACGAAAAGAGTTAGAAGACAAGCTACGAAAACTAGAAGCTGATATACAAAGGAGAAGTAATCGAGCAGAGCGTGATGAAAGTCCTTTAGGAGGAGAAGATCCGTTCACAGAAGAGATCATGAAGGCTAAATTTTCTAGGAACTTCAAATCGCCCGACATGGATCTCTATGACAGAATGTTTGACCCGAGCCACCATCTTAGTAACTTCAAAAGCAGAATGTACCTGGCCGGCGCCTCTGAAGCCACCTGTTGGAAAGCCTTCCCGACTACTTTGACTAAAGCGGCCATGAAGTGGTTTGATAATCTGCCACCCAGGTCGATAACCTACTTCAACGACTTGGCTAGGAAATTCCTAACTAGATTCTCCATCCAGAAGAACAAAACGAAGCATGCCCCGAGCTTACTGGGAGTAAAGCAAGAAGTCAGGAAAAGCCTCTGTGATTACAAAGAAAGATTCAACAAAGCTTGCCTGGAGATCCAGAATCTGCCAACCAAAGCTGTCATTATGGGTTTGGTCAATGGCCTAAAAGAAGGACCATTCTCCCATTCCATATTTAAACGACATCCGACTTCTTTGAATAAAGTGCAAGAAAGGGCAGAGAAATATATCAACATGGATAAAAATTCTCGACTTAGAGAACCTCCCCCGCGAACAAACTTGCCCTACTACCAAGCTCGAGACAAAGAAGGAAACTCAAGAAGAAAGAGGAGCAAAATGTAGAGAAGTTCCGGAAGTACCATAACTACACCCCTCTAAGAATTTCCCTGGTCGATGTTTACCGTGAGATATGTCATACGGAGAAACTCCCGCCTCTTCGTCTGATTAAGCATAAGAAAGCTAAAAGTCGGATTGAATATTGTGAGTACCACAAACTGTATGGGCATTCCACTAATGAATGCTACGACTTAAAGAATATCATCGAAAAGTTGGCCAGATAAGGCCAACTTGATAGATACCTGGTTGACAGGTCGGACGACCCAAGGAAGAGAAGACGGGACGAAAAAGGAGGATGACATGAATACCCTCCTAACACCCCAGAGCGACACATACACATGATCAATGGTGGGTTTGCAGGAGGGGGAATATCAAAATTTTCACGAAAATGACACCTCAAGGAATTATATCAATTCGGAGAAGACAACCAGCTGACCGACCTACCAACCATCTCTTTCACCAAAGAAGATGCCCATGGCGTGTTGTCCGGGCATGATGATCTAGTGGTAATAACCATGATCCTAGCAAATACTAACCTTCATAGAACCTTGATAGATCAAGGTAGCGCAGATAATATTTTGTTTAAACTCTCCTTTGACAAGCTCGGGTTGAAAGAAAAGGACCTAAAGGCATACCCTGACAATCTTTTCAGATTAGGAGATATCCCTATTCGACCTCTCAGTTATATTTCATTATACACCACCTTCGGAAAAGGTATCAGGTCAAAGACCCTAAGCATCAAATACATTGTGGTCAACGTAAACTCCGCCTACAATGCCTTGATAGGACGGACAACTCTAAACAGACTCACAGCTGTCGTTTCTACTCCTTACCTCTGCCTGAAGTTCCCAACAACAAAGGGAATCGCTACTGTAAAAGGGGACCAAAAGTTGGCATGAAAATTTTACAATGAGAGCCTCAATTTAAAAGGCAATCCAAGGGAAAAAGAGGTCAACACCATTGAATTGGGAGTAATTATAACTCGGGAAGAACTGCGACCCCAACCTGAGAAAAAAATAGAAGTGCAAATCAAAAATCACCCTGACAAGACAACGAGCATAGGGGCAAACCTAGAAGGGAGCCTTAAGAAGCAACTCGTTCAATTATTAAGGGAAAACTCCAATATCTTCGCTTGGAAAGCTTCCGACATGCCTGGCATAAATCCTGAGTTGATGTCCCATAAGCTCACAGTATACCCGGGCTCCCGACTTGTTCAGCAGAAGCGTAGGAAGCTCAGACCAGAACGGACTCAGGTCGTAGAAGAACAAGTATAAGCTTATTGGAAGCAAGGTTTATAAGGGAGATAAAATATCCACTATGGTTAGCTAACGTGGTGTTGGTGAAAAAATAAAATGGAAAGTGGAGAATGTGTATCGACTATACCAATCTCAATAAGGCCTGCCCTAAGGACCATTATCAACTCCCCAACATAGATGCTTTGGTTGACTTGGCATTGGGCTACAGATACTTGTCTTTCATGGATGCCTACTCGGGGTATAATCAAATCCCTATGTATGAGCAGGATCAAGAGAAGACCTCGTTCAGAACTCCAAAGGCTAACTATTGCTACATAGTAATGCCTTTTAGATTAAAGAATGCGGGGGCTACATACCAGCGATTGATGAGCAAGGTGTTTTCCACTCACATAGGAAAATTCATAGAGGTATATATGGATGACATGCTCATCAAGACCCTAGAGAACACGACACTACTGTCCGACCTCTCAAATAAAGTATTATCGACTATAAGAAAATATGAGATGAGGTTAAATCCCTCAAAGTGCACCTTTGCGGTAGAAACTAGAAAGTTCTTGGGGTTCATGTTGACGAAGAGAGGAATATAAGTGAACCCAGATAAATGCCAGGCTATACTCAACATGAAAAGCCTGACTTGTATTAAAGAGGTCCAACAACTAAATGGAAGGTTGGCCGTTCTATCCAGATTTCTAGCCGGGTCAACTCCGAAATCACTTCCCCTTTACTCATTTCTAAGGAAAGGAAAGCAATTTCAATGGACCCCAGAATGCGAACAAGCCTTTCAAGACTTTAAGAGATTCTTGGGGCAACCACCTATACTTACCCAACCTAAAAAAAGGGAAAAGCTCGTACTATACCTATCAGTTGGAAGTCGGGCTATAGCGTCGGCCCTGGTCCAAGAAGACGAAAAGGGGCAGCAACCTATCTACTTCATCAGTAAATCCTTACAAGGGGACAGAGTTGAAATATCAAAAGATAGAAAATTTTGCTTATGCTCTTATCCTTACATTTCGAAGGCTCTAACCTTACTTCCAGGCTCACACCATCAAAGTCTGACTAACCAAGAAATAAAACACATCCTACAAAAGACGGACTTAGTAGGTTGGATGCTGCAATGGGCAGTAGAGTTGTCCGAATTTGACATGAAGTACGAAGCTCGGACATCCATTAAGTCTCAGTACCATGCTGACTTCATCGCCAAATACACCAAAAGCCCGGAAAACACAGTTACATGGAGTTTGTATGTAGACGGGTCATCAAATAAGGCTGGAAGTGGAGCTGGCGTTATCCTATAAAGTGACCAAGGAACTCGCATAGAGCTATCTTTAAAGTTTGAGTTCTCCGCTTCCAACAATCAAGAAGAATATAAGACCCTACTTGCTGGCTTAAAGCTGGCTAAAGAAGTAGAGCAGAAAAAGTGGTGGTGTTCAGTGATTCACAAGTAATAACTTCACAAATTAATGACACCTACCAAGCTAAAGACCCATCATGAAAAAATACTTGGACGAGACCCGAGAACAACTGACACACTTTTCAGAAAGTGAAGTCCGACATATAACTCAGGAATCCAATGCTCGAGCTGATGCTTTATCAAAATTAGCCGACACCAAGCCAAAGAAAATAATAGAAGCCTAATTCAAGAGACCCTGCAATCACCATCAATCACAAAAGAGGAGGAAGTACTGACTATACACAATCAATATTTAGGGTGGATGACCCCCATAGTCAACTACCTCAAATTTGACATACACCCCAAGGATGAAAAGGAGGCCAAAAGGCTCATAAAAGAGGCACAAAACTATACATTGATCCATAATATCCTATACAAAAGAGGAATTTCAATATCCCTCTTAAAATATGTCTCGACCTCTAGTACAAAGGAAGTCTTGGAAGTTGTACACAATGCCATATGTGAAAATCACCTAAGAGCTCGGTCACTAGCCGAAAAAGGTATTCGAGCTAGCTTCTTTTGGCTGACCTTACAAAAGGAGGCAGCCGAGTTCGTTAAGGTATGTCCGCCCTGTTAGAAACATGCTAACTTCCATGTAGCGCTTTCTGAAGACATTATCAGTGTTACCTCACCATGGCCATTCGCGAAGTGGGGCCGTGACCTACTCAGAACCTTTCTGTAACCACCAGGCCAAGTCAAATACCTCATAGTAGGGATCGATTATTTCACTAAATGAATTGAAGCAAAACCCGTAGCCATTATTACTGCTAAAACAAGTCGGAAATTTCTGTATAAAAATATTGTCACAAGGTTTGGAGTTCCACACTCCATCACCACAAACAATGGACTCAATTCACCGACTCGACATTTAGAAACTTGGTGACTGACCTAAAAATAAAATACCAGTTCACATTCGTGGAGCACCCCCAGGCCAATGGACAAGCCGAAGCTGCCAATAAAGTCATATTTGCTGGGTTAAAACGTTGATTGCAAGATGCAAAAGGAGCATGGGCGGACGAGCTTCCTCAAGTCTTGTAGGCATATCAGACCACTCCACATTCAACAATGGGAGAATCACCCTTCCAACTTGCATACGAAATAGAAGCAATGTTCCCCAAAAAAATAGCTGAAGAATCACCTAGAGTCTTATTTTACAACGAAAGAGCTAACACCCAAGCTCAAAGAGAAGAGCTCGACCTCCTCTATGAAGTTTGAAAAAGAGCTCGGATTAGGGAGGAAGCTCTGAAGTAAAGGATGGCTCTAAGATACAATAGAAAGGTGATCAAGAGAAACTTTACAACCAATGACCTCGTCCTAATTCGAAACAACATCGAAATATAAAAGTCAGGTAAAGGAAAGCTAGCTACAAACTAGAAAGGACCTTACAAGATAGTAAAGGTCCTAGGTGAAGATTTCTATATGGTGTCCGACCTCCTAGGGCGGGAGCTCCCGAGGTCTTGGCACGCTTGTAACCTAAAAAGATATTATAGCTAAAAGTCCTTGTACCTAGGTGTACTCTTTTTCCCAATAGTAAGGGTTTTTTAATGAAACACCAGCACAAGGACTAGAGGCACTCAAGCCTTTAGCAAATAGTCTTTGTAAAGGAATTTCTTGAACATCAATAAAATTCTTGGTTTATTCTTTTCAGAAGTTTCCTATTTCAAGCACATTAACTTAAGCTTGACAAACCACAAAAATCATTGCCCGATCTAAAGTTGTCAGCAAGATGAAGCGACAACGTACAAGTTAATGTAAGAAGTTATAAAAACAGCTCGTACAAAGCGACCTCAAAACAGGTCGATTAAAAACAGAGTTGTAAAAATAACTTAGTAAAAACCGATTACTCGAAGTCGGGAACATATAAGGAAATTAACAAAACAAACTGTGCCTTGTTAAAAAAGGGTACATTTTTGCAAACTACGATAAAGTTTCAAACATTAACAAAAGTTGTGAATAAACAACTAAAAGGTAAAGTGTTCCAAAATACCATAAACTACTACAAAAAGTTAAAGTATTATAACTGCCCACCATGGTTCTGAAAACCGAACCATACCACCCGGTTCAACCGGATTAACCGGGAACCGGTCACCTAGCCGGTCCGGGTAAGGCTAAAAACCGTTTAGCAAAAAACTGGTGAAAAAACCGGTCAAACCGACGGTTAACCGGTGAACCGATAGAACCGTCCGGTTTTTTAGCGGGTTTTTTGGTTTGAAAGTAACCCCCTAAACGACGTCGTTCTGTCTCTAAAAAAAAATGAAAACCCTGAACGTTAACCCTACATAGCCCCAGCCCCTTTTGTTCAGTCCCTCACCTAACCACACCTCAACCCTAATTTCCTTCCAATCTTCCTCCAACTCCAACGAAGAGCAGCTGCCAGTCCGCCACCATCACCGCTAGCCACTCCTCATCGTGGGTTGACAAACCCCATTTGTAGGGTTTATCTTGTATTGATTTTTGGGGATTTTATCACCTTTTACCCATATTTATTCAAGAAATAGCATGGTTCTGTATATTCGCTCACTCAATTGTTGAGAATTTCTTGCATTTGTTTTGGTGCTTCATGACTTGTTACATTAATTGTAATATTTGTCAACACACAAGATTAGTGCTTTAGTCCTTCCTAATTCATTACCCTTTGTTTTTTTTGTTGTGCCGTTTCATCATTGAGTTAGGATAGAATCAAATGCTTTCATGCGTATCACTAATCTTGTTTGTGTCAATTCTTATTTGATCTTGATGCTCAATATACTCTCCATGCTTTAAATTTACTCTTGCATCAAGTATCAGTTGATATGCCTTTTGCTTATATTGATTTCTCACTCACATGTTGTAGCTACCATGTAGTAGAGAATCATACTCCTATTTGGCATTAGCCCCCGCCTATGTTCTATTTACTTTGATATCTTTGTTGTAGGCTTAATTTTCTTTCTTTTTCTCTCCTTTTAGGCTGGCCACCAAGAAAGGAGGAAACAGAAAAGCTTTTAAATGATTGGAAGAGGCTTATCAAGAGATGGATTCAATCATGGATGAATTTCTCTTTACAATGGAATCCTCTCCCATTGGACATGGAGTTGAAAGTATAAAAGAGTGTGCACAACCTCCCATACCCTTGGTGAGCAATGAGAAAGAGAGCTACCAAGAGGAGAACGTTGGCATGGTGTATATTGAAATTGAAGAATATGAAGAGGTTGACCAAGAAATGGATTTATTCATCAATGAATTTCTATCCAAAATTGAACCACCTCCCATTAGGCAAGAAATCAAAGTTCTTGAAGACAACACCAAGCTATGTGGTAAAAGGGGAAAGGTTGAAATCAAGGAAGCTCGCAAAGAGGTGGAAATACACAAAGAAGAGCATAAGGAAGTAGACCTTGCATTGTCTAAGTGTGGGGAGGTCTCCCTTCCCGAGTCACCATCCAACACAACATTCAAGTGGGTAAAATTCTTATCCATAAGCTTCACTTTCTCGCTTGAATATGGTTTGATTGAAACAGATGGACAACTTAGAGCTCTTTGTGGAATTAAAAGCAAGAATGAGTTGTGTAGTGGTTGCGAGTTAGGAATTAGGCTCATTAAGGTCAAAGCTTCAAGGTATAGGAACGATGATTGGAAGAATACCACTTTGCATGGGTCTCGACGGAAGGCTAGGTGTGCTAAAGAGAATTCTATATGTCAACCACCCGGAAAGAAAAAGTATGAAGATCAAATTGAAGACTGGTGCGAAGATAAGATATGGGACCCCGGATTAAAGAATGAAGACCAACTATGGGGACTCATATCTTGGGTTGAACTTTGCCCAAGCTTGGTGAAGACGGTTGGATATAGGTTAGGTGGAAAAGTTTAAGTTAATCAAAGATTCAAATCCTTAAGTCCACTAGCCATATATGATCCTACCTTGACCCTAGCCCCATTACAACCTAAAGAAAAGACCTCATGATACATGTATGCATGCATTGAATAATTGTTGATTGTTAGAAGAAAAACAAATCTTGGAAAGCATGATTAGGGGAGAGAAACCTTGCCAAGACCATTTTGTGAATAAAGTTTTCCTACCATTTACTATTCACGTTCCTCATCCAAAACCCCAAAATAAACAAGTCCATAACCAATAACAAGAACACTACCCTGCAAGTCCTTTGAGAGACGACCCGAGGTTTAAATACTTCGGTTTATAGATTTTAGGGGTTTGTACTTGTGACAAACAAATTTTTGCATGAAAGGATTATTGTTGGTTTAGAGACTATACTTCAACGAGATTTCATTTGTGAAATTCTAAACCGTCAAAAATCCGTTCATCATGGGTCGTCGGTGCTTCTCCCCTCCTTGCCCTGCTCCTCATCGTTTCTGGCCGTCACCTCTTCTCTGCTTCCGTCAGTCTTCCCGTTGCTGCCTCTTTGCTCCGCACCGTGTCTCGTCGCCATTGCAGACGTTGCTTCTCCTTTCCATCGTCGCCTCTCAAAGATCTGCTTGGAGCTGTTGACGTTGCAGTCTCTGTCGTCGTTGTCCTCGAGCCCTCTCTCTCCTTCTCTTTCTGTCCGAGCTGAATTTTTTTTCCTCCTTGCCGTCACGTCCCTTCCTCCCTCGTTGCTGGTAAGCGTGCTACTTCAATTTATGATGTTGCTGATTTTCTGAAATAATGGTTGTTTTGAGTGATTCTGTTGAATTTTTTTTGCAGAGTTAATTTTGTTGATGGAATTCTGAGTTGGGGTTGATGGTTGATTTTAACAGTGGTTGTTAATTTTGTTAATTTTGTGTTCTGAGTTAGGGGGTTGGTGATATAATTCTGAATTTAATTTAGATGCTGTTTGCTGAGTATGAATTCTTTGTTTATTTTTTCTGTTTTTGGATTTTCTAACTTTGGATGCTGAGTGCTCTGTGTTTGGATTCGAGTTTTTATGGTTGAATATTTGATTAGAAGTTTTTGTTAAAATTTTTGTGATTTTGAATTTTTTGTTGCTGGTGGTTTGACTTTCAATGTAAGTTTGTTATTCTGATTTCTTTTTTGTGATTCTTGAACATGATCTTTTGGGTTCTGGCCTCCAAAAACAAGAAGTGTATGTTGTTGCTAAGGATGTGATTAGAGGTAAAGGGGAATTGCTCTGAGATGATGAACCTGGATAGAAGAATTTTGTAGCACCAGTTTATTGTTGTGCAAAAAGTCAGAGAGAGTGAAAGAGAATTTGAGAATGAAGAAAGAAATTAATTTAATTATGATCTGTAGGTTTCTTTTACACTGAAATAGACAAATTTTTATTTTTTGCAGAGTTAATTTTGTTGATGGAATTATGAGTTGGGGTTGATAGTTGATTTTAACAGTGGTTGTTAATTTTGTGTTCTGAGTTGGGGGTTGTTGGTGATATAATTCTGAATTTAATTTGGGTGCTGATTGCTGAGTATAAATTCTTTGTTTATTTATTCTGTTTTTGGATTTTCTAACTTTGGATGCTGAGTGCTCTGTGTTTGGATTCGAGTTTTTATGGTTGAATATTTGATTAGAAGTTTTTGTTAAAATTTTTGTGATTTTGAATTTTTTGTTGCTGGTGGTTTGACTTTCAATGTAAGTTTGTTATTCTGATTTCTTTTTTGTGATTCTTGAACATGATCTTTTGGGTTCTGGCCTCCAAAAACAAGAAGTGTATGTTGTTGCTAAGGATGTGATTAGAGGTAAAGGGGAATTGCTCTGAGATGATGAACCTGGATAGAAGAATTTTGTAGCACCAGTTTATTGTTGTGCAAAAAGTCAGAGAGAGTGAAAGAGAATTTGAGAATGAAGAAAGAAATTGATTTAATTATGATCTGTAGGTTTCTTTTACACTGAAATGGACAAATATTTATAATAAGTTCCTTTAGACAAATATTTATAATAAGTTCCTTTAGTTTCTATAATATTTACATGTATATTAAATTTTATTAATTTTATTATATATTTTATTTAAAACGGTTTAACCACGGTTCGACTCCGGTTGAACCATTGAACCATTGAACCGGTCACTTGATCGGTTCGATGACCGGTTCGGTTCTCGCAACCTTGCTGCCCACAGGTCGGGCTACCATAAGCCAAAAACACAAAAGTCTAAAAATAAGATTAAGACTTCTTGCCCATTAGAGGATTAAGAGTCTCGCTAGTCACTGCGTCTTGGCCCTCATCCGAAGGGGTTGGAGGATGCATGGAGACTAGCACGACCGGGACATCCTCAGAAGCAGCAGAAGGGCTCTCACAATGGCAGCTTTGGGTTGGGACCTCGAGGTAGAGTTCAGATCGACCTGAGGTCCTGAAATCTTCGGATTCTAAGGAGGCTCCTCATCCTCGTCCGACTCGGAGGCAGGGACTATCCTCCCATCCACCATAATGTTGTCAACACTGAAAAGGAAAAGGTCAAGGTCGGGAGCCAAGACCTTGACCGAGCCTCCAGGTTATCAAATATCTCATTCATATGCTAGGCGGCCAACTCCTAGGACTCAGCAAGATCCTCTTTCAGTTTCTTTAACTGCTCCTCTAGGGCCAATCTTTTCCCAAAGACCCGGGTGTAGCTCTCTTGATATGTCTTGGCCTTCTCCTCGGCTAAAGCAGCAGCGGCCTCCGACTTAGTAGCTCTCTCTCGAGCTCTTTTGAGGTTAGACCTCAAGGTCTTCTGCTCTTGCTCCAAATCCTTTTTCAACTCGTTCAGTCTCTCTATGTCTGCTCGGTCAGCCACGAGAGCACTAGGCGTGGCCTAGATAGGAGAGCCCCTTAACTCTCTGGCTAGCGTAGAGCATACCCCCATTGTTCGAAGACCCCCTCAGACCAAATGCTGAAGATGGTTCTGGATAGCTATATCGCCCATGCTTAGGTGGTGATAAGGAAGCATGTTCTTCTCACCCTAAGTCAGTGCATCGAAGCGGCTCGAGTAGATACTCTCCTCATCATCCACCTTGTGCTTCTTGAAGGGGGGTTCAGTGGAAAAAGGAGACTCTGGGAAAAGATTAGGAGGAATAGGCTTGGAGAGAGGAGTGGGAATAATAACCTTCTGCACAAATGGGGCCCAACCCTGACTTCTTCCTTGGGGAAGAATGGATGGAGGCTCTTGCCCCGACCTCTTTCTGTGGTCAAGCTCTGACTTCTTTTTGTTGCTGGAGATTCTTGTCAACAACTGACTTTTTGGTATTCCGAAGGTACTTCATAGTTGATTTGAGAGCCATACTTTCTGCAAAACAAAATAAGACACGGTCAGAATCAACATCTAAAAAACAAAAAGAATTCAATAAGCAAGGGAAGGAGAACTACCGAGGTCCAACTTCAGAAGGCTAGGATCTTCCAAATATCTTTATGTCCAAATGGGGATCTTGGCCCCATGTACCCAAAATGAAGTCTACAATACCCCTCTCTAAATCGTCTAAATCGGACAGATCACACCTAACGGTATTAAGGGTATCTTGCCAGTATAGGGAAAACGGGGGTTCTTGGTTCTCGGGCAAGAAGAAAGGTCAGGCACCCACATCACCCTTGACCTTAAAAAAGTGGTTTTTGAAGTCATGAAAATAACCGTCGAAGATAGAAAAAGCCTTCTGGCCTTGAACAGCCTGGAAGGATATCCATCCCGACCTCTTAGTGGAACTGTAAGATTTTGTTGTAACAAAGAGATAAAAGAAAATGTTCAAAGTGGGTAGAACATCCAACTCCCGACATAAGAGATGAAACATTTTCATAAAAACTCAAGAGTTCGGGTGCAATTGAGAAGGGGCAAGGTTAGAAGATCACAACACCTCTATCTCAAAATCTGTGAAAGGAAGTCACACACCTAGCCTAGTAAAGAAGCAATCATAGGCATAAAAGAAATGTTGTTCAGACTCCTCTAAAGGGGGGAAGCACACACTCTCCTCTGGATTAGGCGGTTCTAAGACATAGCTTCTCTTATCCTCCCTATTAACACATATACTGTGGTGCCTATGGAACTCATCACAATACTCTTGATCAGTCACTGGGATACAACTAAGAGCAGTACTATCTACCCAAACCCGAATAGCAGGAAGAACCTTAGTTGACATATTCAAAATAATGCGGTGAGAAATAAACGCTACACCTACAAATGCAAAAATAAAGAAGGCCGTTACTACAAGAAGTCGGAACTCATCCAAAACAAGTCGGGCAAAATAGGAAAGCTGAAAATAGCCACTTCTTTCAAAAGAATTTTTACAAAGCAGTCAAATGGAGTCTCTTCTATGCATCTTTGTCGCATCAAAGCAACACCATTTGGGGGCAATAGCACGACATACAGAATAACAGTCGTATACAAAAGAAAATCTTTTTTAGGAAAAATAAAGTCGTTCCGAATCTTTCAGAGATATTTTCAAACGATACAAAAGTAAACTTTCCTTAGCAGAAAAGGAAAATAAGGCAACAACAACAAAAGGTAAAAAGTCAAAAGAGGAAAACCAAACCCAGGCAAAACAGAAATGAGAGTTCAAGGAAAAGGGAAAGACGAAACCAACCTCGAAGAAGATTGCGGAAACAAGGAGATCACATCTAAATAGCAAACACATGGACGATCCCCTTCACGACGACAAGAGCAAAAACCCTCAAAAACTAAGAAAAATAATATTGGAAGAGACAGAAGAGGGAAGAAGAGTTGAAAAGTCCTTTATAAGAGACAATAAACCAAAAAATGGTTCCTTTTCTCCTCTTTAAACAAGCGCGGACCCCCAAGAACAACTGCCGCCCATTATTCGCGCATTATTAAAGTTCCACCAACGTTCAAATTTTTTGCCACGTCAGGTAGACCGAAGTACTATAACCCGACTGATAAGAAAGACTTTTGTGTGGTTTAGAATTTCACAAATGAAAGCTCGTTGCAATATAGTTGCTAAACAACATTAATCCTTTCATACAAAAATTTATTTGTCACAAATAATAAACCCCTAAAATCTATAAACCAAAATATTGAACCTCGGGTCGTTCTCCCTTGGAATTGCAATGAAGTGTCTTGCTATTGGTTGTGAAGTATGTTTAGGGGTTTTTGAGATTTTTGACAAGAAATGTAAATGGCAATGAAAGTAAACTAATAACTAATAAAGCTCTTGTCAAGATATGAGAATTAGAAGTCCTATCCTAGTTATCCTCCTCAATTGTGACCACGAATTGTTCATTGCTACCACTTAGTTAACCTCTAACCATGGAGGAAAGTCAAGTGGATGAATCAACTTGATTCCACAAGTCCTAGCCAACTCCCAAGGGAAAGACTAGCGTTAGTGGTATCCAAATCAATTAGCAACTTCTAATTATCAATGAACAAAGGAATTAGATAACTCAAGCGTCACTAATTACTCTACCTAGGCCAAGAGGAACAAAATCTATACTAAAATCCAACCAAGCATTTCATCAAACACTTGGGAGGCACAAGAGAAAAGTATAGTAAATTGATAACAAGAATAGAATCTAACAACAATTGAATGCAAGAAATCAACAACAATAATCAAAGAAAACAAAATCTACATGAATTACCTCAAATTGCATTAAAAGAAAATAGAATGAACAAAAGTAGATCTACAAACAAAGTAGAAGAAATTATAATAAACAATAGAAGAATGATGAATGTAACAACAAGGGATTAAGAAGAAGAAGTGGAAGAGAGCATGAATTAAAACCTAGATCTAAGGACTAAACCTAATCCTAATCCTAATTCTAGAGAGAAGTGAGAGCTTTTCTCTCTAAAACTAAACTAGCCTCATGTGTGTGTTATGATCCAAGATCCTCTTCCCCCCTCCAATCCTTGGTCCTTTTGAGTGTTTTGGCGCCAAAGTGGCTTGGATTGGGCCCCATAGCCTTGAGAATTCGCTGGCCACATTTTCATTAAAAAATCATATATCAGCACTGGCGCATACGCGCACAGCGCGCGTACGCGTCCATGGGCGACTTTGCAAGGTGCGCGTATGCGCCTGGTGCGCGCGCGCGTCCATGGGCGAGTTCAATTCTTTGGCTTTTCATGATCTTCTCCACTTGCATGCTTCCTTCCTTGCTCCCTTGATCCATTCCTAGCCTTTTTCAACCTGAGACTACTAACAAACCCATCAAGGCATCTTATGTAATCAAGGAAAAGTCAAAATTATCTAATTAAAGGCCAAAAAGCATGTTCTTTACACTTAGGCACAACTAAGGGAGAGATCACAAAATCATACTAATTCATTGGCTAAATGTGAGAAAAGGTTAACAAATACTCTAAATCCAACACAAGATAAACCCTAAAAACGGGGTTTATCAACCTCCCCACACTTAAACCTTAGCATGTCCTCATGCTAAATTAAAAAGGAAACAAGGGGTATGATCTTTATTTAATGCAACTAAGCTACATGAATCCTATCTAAATGCAACTACCTAGGGTGAATGCAAATGCTTGGTCAAAATAATCCAACTTCCAAGAGAATATATGTGAGTATACGAGCTAGAGCAATAGGAGTCAAGTCCAAACCATAATTGTATTGGATTATCAAAAGAATTTCAAACTTGCAAGAATATAGATAATAGGGGTGAACACATGTAATTGAGCTATTGAACCCTCACCGGATGTATTTGCACTCTCTTTGCTTGGTGTTTAGGGGTTGATCCACTCAATCCTCTCCTAATCATGCTTTCCAAAAGTTGTTCTTCATCTAACAATCAACAATTACTCAATGCATGCATACAAATATCATGAGGTCTTTCTCAAAGGTTGTAATGAGGTTAGGGTCAAGGTAGGATCATATATGGTTAAGTGGACTAGAGATTTGAATCTTTGATTAACTTAGATTTTCCCACCTAACCTATATAATGACCTATACAAACTCAAATCTATCCTAACTACCCAATTTTTTCCTTATTTGCATACTCATGCATTTCTTCTCTTCATTTCATAATACTTATGCATTGACTCTTTTATTGACCTCACTTTGGGGTATTTTGTCCCCTTTTCATCGCTTCCTTTTTTCTTCCTTTTTCCAATATTTTTTTCCATGCTCTTCTTTTTGTTTCTTTTTCTTTTTCTTTTGTTTTTTTTCCCAAATTATTTTTATTTTTTTATTTTTTTTAAATTATATATAAGAGCATCAATACATAAGGTCTATACATTTAATCAATACATGAGTATGCACCCAATTTCCCAAATATAAATACAAATCACTCTTTTATCCCAACCAATGTTCCTAATCTCCCCAAACTTGAATATAAGACACTCTCACTAGCCTAAGCTAATCAAAAATCCAAACAAGGGACTTTATTGTTTTCCGTTTTAGGCTTGTAATATGCTAAAATAAGAACAATTGGGTTAAGCATAGGCTCAAAATTGGTTAACAATGGAGGGTAAAAAGGTAGGCTATTTGGGTAAATGAGTTAATGAAATGATGGCCTCAATCATATAAATACATGAATACAAGGAATAAATAGACATATAGAATCAAGCAAACCAAGGATCACAATCATAGGAAGAGAACAATCACACACAAGAATGGAAAATAGGTGGTTATAAAATGTAACCACATCATAGGAACAAATCTCACATGCTTGTGTTCTTAGCTCAATACATGCTTTACAAAGTATGAATTCAAGCAAGTTACAAAAATTTTTCAATCAATTGGGTTGTGCTCTATAGATGGATTCTTTTGAAAATTTTATCATTTTAACTAGGCTTATTAATGCAATGTTGTGATTGAGAATTTCCAAAAATTCCTTAGTTTACCCTTTTCTTTTTCAATTAAAACAAGTTTCATATGAAAAAGGGTTAACTAGGTCTTAACAGTTCCAAAACAATTTCTAATCACAACCGTAAGCTAAGAGGATAACTATATAAAGAAAAACCCAACTAAAGTATGAAATCCAACATCCACAATATCTACATCCAAAATGAGAGAGTATGCAACATAGAAGTATCCAAAATATCCAAAACAACCAATATATACAATAGTGTGCAAAATAAGATAAATAGAAAAATATAACTAGGAGAATAGCCGAAGTGTTCATCGATCTACCGACGGTGCCAACGGCAACCTCCCCACACTTAAGATCAGGCATCGTCCCCGATGCTAATCCTCAGGCTCAGGGAGAGGTACACCGGTCGGCTCTGGCTCTGGCTGCGGCTGTGGCTGAGGTGTCTTCTGGGTAGCCTGGGTTTGTGGTGGTGCCTCCACGTGAACCTGCTCCTCCTCATGGGTATCCTCATCATATAAATCCTCATGCTCCTCCTCATGGGTCTCTTCATCTGAACCGGAGGACTCTGGAAGAGGGGACAGCTCAAGACCCTAGGCCATAAACATCTGGTATATTCGGTCCAGGCGACGCATGAGCTGGCGCTTGCTGCGCTCCATGAACCGGAAAAGATGCTGAACCAGTAAATAAGTTAGCTGAGGTGCTGGTGGTGGTGGTAAAGGAAGTGCTGCAGCTGCTGCTGATGTAGATGCTCCTGCTAGGGCTGATGACGAAGAGGGTCTAGCTCCCTCAACTGCTGCTCTAGCTCGAGATCGGCGCCGGGAAGGGGGCTTTTCGGTCACCCAGGACCCCCATGGAATGGTCACCGGCTCCTTCTCAGGGAACGGTGGGGGCGGTGACACGTCCTCCAGTAGCCACTGGACACCGGCCCGCTGAACCATCTGTGTGACAAGGACAGAAAATGGAAAGGAACCTCTGATGTGGGCCCGCCACATGAACCGCCTAATCAGCCGAGGGAAATAGACCTCCTTCCCCTCTAGCACACAGCTGATCAGGATCAACATAGCCACAGGGATCTCTGAGAAGTGGGTAGTCGGCATGAGGTAGTGGGCGAAAATCTGCTGCCATGTTTTGGCCTCTTTGCTCAGATAGGTAAAGCGCATCCCCTTGGGTGCCTTGTTTTCCGCATCCATAACCCAGGGAGCCTCCGGAGTAGCTACCACTACCCTCAAAGCGTCAAAATCGAAGGTCATACAGTGGAGCTCCACTTTGGCCTGCTCAAAGGCATTAGTATCACCTGCCTTGGGCCTACAAGTAAGGGCATCCTCAATGGCCTGCTCAGTGATGGGCACCTGAATACCTCTAACCAATACCGAGTCAAGGGTGTGGCGGAAGAAGTTGTAATAGAATTCTTGCACCCAAGGCCGGTTCACCCGGCTGAGTTCTCGATCCACAAAGTCTAAACCCATCCTCTCAATGCGGTTATTAATCGTTTGCCTCAAATCGGATGGGATGACCAACTTCTTTTCAATATTCAAGTTCTTTTTGTTGTAGCTTGGGAACCGAAGTTCACAGTAGAGATTAGGGAACTTGATTGTATCCTGGACAGGCAGTGATTGATTTTCCCTCTCCTCATCATCAATAGGATTTTTAGAATAATCCATATAAGGAGAGAAAGTAGAATCTTGGGCCCTTTTCCTCTTTTTGGAGGTGGCTTTGCCTTTTCCTTTAGCCGACATCCTGAGAAACAGAATAGAGTAGGATATAAGCAATTAAACACATAGCAGGAAGCAAGAAAGAACATGTTCAAGGTGTAAGATGAATGACAAGTAATCATGATGTGAACTAAAATTGAAAACTTGGGATGCAACTAAGCGCAGAAAACATATTCATAAATCAAGAATCAAACATTTCAAGCAATGTAACACAATGCTCATGTATTAGGCACATTAATCATCATAACTCAAAAGAATGGTTAAAGAGATAAGTAAAACGAGAAATGAAGTCAGTAGGTTAGACACATTAGTGAGTTAAAAAGTGAGATTAATAGTTAGGGGTATGATGGAGAATGGCCTAATTAAAAGAGAATCGCAAAATGTGTACAACAATCATGTTCACACTCATGAAAATGTAGGGATGCCAAAAGCATATGATAACGGATTCACAATAGTTGGTGTTATAAACAATAGAGTGCATTGGTGTAGCTATGAAAAGGTGAAAACCAAATAGAGTGAACAAGAGAGTTACACCATGGGGGTACACCAATTGTTGTGAAAGAATGAACATCGTGTAAGGAAATTGCGAATTATGGTGCAATAAAATGTTTAGGCAATTCCTCAAGTTCATTTAGTCACTTGCTAATCACGGGGAACATAATAAGAATGGGAAAAGCTGGCCCAAATGTCCCGGGAATTGAACTTGGTGTAAGTTGAGCAAATGTGAGCTTGAAAATGCCAAGTTCAATCCTAGGCACGATTTGAAGGTCAAAATAGTTTTGGAAAAATCGGGCAGCATCCCAGCTATAATTTGGACATTCCCGGATAGGCAAAAACAGCAGGATAGGCATATGAATCCAAAAAGCAAGAAGAATAGCCAATCAGTAGCAAAAAGCAAATATCATGCTGATAAGTGGAATGCACATAACTATGCAGCAGCAACATAATCAGAGAATGAAAAATACAGCAGGCAGCAGAGTATGAAGAATGTATCATGGCAAAAATGAGCAATACCACTCAGCAAGCAATCAACATGTGCTTAATCAGGTAAACAAATACGACGCAATTATCAGACCTAGAATCCTCTATCCAGAACCTAACTACCTAACAGCAGATATCTCTATCTATCCTATCATGCAAAAATCAAATTCTAACTAATAAAGACTAACATTAAACAAATGAAAATAAAATAAAATGAAAGGAGCAGAAATAGGGGAGTAAGCAGACTATGGGGTGGCGGCGCTCGGTTGAGGCTGCGGTGGTGAAGACAGAGAGAGCGAGGAAGTGAGAGAAGAGGGATGAGTGAGAAAGAGAGAGAGAGAACGGGGGTGAGGGAGAGAGAGAGGGGAGCGACGGGGACGAAGGAGGGGGTAGGAGAGGGAATTTGGAGAAGAGGGAGGGTTAGGGGTGCGTCTGCGCGAGTATTCGTCGCGACCTGGTGTTATCCCATTTTTGGAATCGACGCGGGCGCGCACAGCACACGTTCGCATGCATGGATGAATTTATGGATGGACACGGGAGCGTCCCGTGAGCTTACGCGTAACTGGAAGAATTAGTAAGGACGCTTACGTGTACTGTACGCGTCCGCGTGCTACGAGTTGGGCTGAACGCTTAGTGCTGGCCTAGCGCCAGCATAACTCTCTGGAAATTGTATGGGCTGGTGCCAGCCGCTTAGGGACACGTACGCGGGAAGTGTGCGTCCGTGTGCGTGGCCATCTAGTCGAGTGGCGCGCAAGCGTGATGGGCACGCCCGTGTGCCTCCCCTTACAGCTGCATGGACGCGCACGCATGCTGTGCGCATCCGCGTGGGACGAGTTTGGCTAAAAGCTTAACGTTTGTACAAGAGAGGCCTAACTCTCTGGAAAATATATGGGGCTGCATCCGCTCATGGACGCGTGTGCGTGCAGCGTGCGCGCGCGTCTTTCCCTCATCTTTTTTTTTTCAGAAATACTATAAACAGCCAAAAATTTCCCTAACACTACCTACAACTCAAGATCAACTAAAATGCAAATTTAACAAAAAATTTCAAGTGCAAACAAACATAACTTGTACTTTAAGCAACTAACAACCAAGATATTAAGACAAAACTACATGAAGAGGAAAAACTACCTATAATGGCAACTTAAATCACTTATTAATCAAATCTACAAGAGAGTGGAAAGAGTTTACCATGGTGGGGTGTCTCCCACCTAGCACTTTTAGTTTAAGTCCTTAAGTTGGACATTTGGGAAGCTCTTTGTCATGGTGGCTTATGCTTGTACTCATCCTTGAATCTCCAAGGATCATTGTTCTTCAAATAGTTGACAGAAATTCCAACCAAGTTCACCATGCTTGGGCAAAGTTCTACCCAAGATATGAGCTCCCATAGTTGGTCTACATGCTTCGATCCAGGATCCCATATCTTGTTCTCACACCCATCTTCTAGTTGCTTGTCATGATTCTTCCATCCGGATGGTTGATACATAGAATTCTCTTGAGCACACCAAGTCTTCCTCCTAGCATAGCAAGCCTTCTTCCTAGACCAACACAAAGTGGCATGCGTCCAATCATAGTTCTCACATTTTGAAGCTTTGACCTCAATGAGCCTAATTCCAAACTTCCGACCACTGCACAACTCCTTCTTGTTCTTAGTTCCACAAAGAGTTCTAAGTTGTCCATCCGTTTCAATCAAGCCATATTCAAGTGAGAAGGTGAAGCCTAAGGGTAAGAGTTTTACCCACTTGAATGGTGTGTTGGATGGTGATTTAGGGAGGTAAGCCTCCCCACACTTAGACAATGCAAGGTTCGTTTCCTTTTTCTCTTCCTTTTGTATTTCCACCTCTTGACAACTCTTTTCAAGCCAAACTCCGAAGGTTGTGTGAGATCTTCTTCCGCGTTAACTTTACACTCATTGAAAGAGTCTTCAACAAGGTTACCAATAACACTTTGTGTGGAGTTGTCTTCAATAGCTATATTTTCGTGTCCCAAAGGAGAGGATTCCACCTTTGATAAGAATTCATCGATAATTGAATTCATCTCTTACTCAAGCTTCTCATATTCTTCAATTTTGATAAGCTCCGGAGGTTGTTGGGATTCACATGGTGGTGCCGCATCTCCTAAATCTTCAACCACTTCTTCCTTTTTTCCAATGACTCTAGGCTTCTCCAATTACTCCAATACAAAGCTTGGTCCTTACTTCTTTTCTACCGGATTTTCCAATTTCTCCTTCATACTTTGCTCTACTTTTGGTTTTTCACATGCGGCCACGGAGACACCATGAGTATTCAAACATTGGTGGGCCAAAGTGTGCACCACCTTAGTCAAATTAGTAAAAACTCTAGGGTGTTCCTTTGCATATCCGCTTGGCCTTGAAGTAGCAAGGTGAGAGAGTCATCTAATAGGGCTTGGGGTGGATAAGAGGGTTCATCATTCCAGAGCGAGGGTTCATAATAGGAAGGTGGTTCTTCTTGGTAAGGGTATGGAGATGGCATGTATTGAGGTGGTTCTTGGTAGTGATCATGATAGAGTTGTGGTGGTTCTAAAGGTTCATGCCCATAATGGTCATAAGAAAATGGCATGGGTGATTGGTCATATGAGGGATATGGATCATAGGGAGATGCTTGGTATGGAAAGGCTTGTGAGTATGGTTGGAGTTCATGTTGAGGATAAGAGTCATAAGCATATGGTGGTGGTGTTCAATTATCACAAAAGGAGTCACCATAGCCATCAAATTAACATGCACTAGGATGTGAATTATACCTATAAGTGTCCGGAGGTCGGTGCCAATAGGAGTGATCAATTCCTTGAGACTCCTTCCATCTTTGTTGGTTCCATCCACGATGAGTGTCATCGTTGAAGTGCACATTTCCTACAACACAATTAGAACCAAACTCATAACCAAAGTGAGAGTTCATAATAGCAAGACAAAAATACAAAGCACAAAAACAAGGAAATAAAATCTAGCTACTAGATCAAACAAGCAAACTATTCACAATATCCACATATGTACAATAATCAATAACATAACACCATTGTAACTCCCCAGCAACGACGCCATTTTGATGAGAAAGACTTTTGTGTGGTTTAGAATTTCACAAATGAAAGCTCGTTGCAATATAGTTTCTAAACCAACATTAATCCTTTCATACAAAAATTTGTTTGTCACAAGTAACAAACCCCTAAAATCTATAAACCGAAGTATTGAACCTCGGGTCGTTCTCCCCTGGAATTGCAATGAAGTGTCTTGCTATTGGTTGTGAAATATGTTTGGGGGTTTTTGAGATTTTTGACAAGAAATCTAAATGGCAATGAAAGTAGACTAATAACTAATAAAGCTCTTGTCAAGATATGAGAATTAGAAGTCCTATCCTAGTTATCCTCCTCAATTGTGACCATGAATTGTTCATTGCTACCACTTAGTTAACCTCTAACCATGGAGGAAAGTCAAGTGGATTAATCAACTTGATTCCACAAGTCCTAGCCAACTCCTAAGGGAAAGACTAGCGTTAGTGGTATCCAAATTAATTAGCAACTTCTAATTACCAATCAACAAAGGAATTAGATAACTCAAGCATCACTAATTACTCTACCTAGGCCAAGAAGAACAAAATCTATACTAAAATCCAACCAAGCATTTCATCAAACACTTGGGAGGCACAAGAGAAAAGCATAGTAAATTGATAACAAGAATAGAATCTAACAACAATTAAATGCAAGAAATCAACAACAACAATCAAAGAAAACAAAATCTACATGAATTACCTCAAATTGCATTAAAAGAAAATAGAATGAACAAAAGTAGATCTACAAACAAAGTAGAAGAAATTATAACAAACAATAGAAGAATGATGAATGTAATAACAAGGGATTAAGAAGAAGAAGTGGAAGAGAGCATGAATTAAAACCTAGATCTAAGGACTAAACCTAATCCTAATCCTAATTCTAGAGAGAAGTGAGAGCTTCTCTCTCTAAAACTAAACTAGCCTCATGTGTGTGTTATGATCCAAGATCCTCTTCCCCCCTCCAATCCTTGGTCCTTTTGAGTATTTTGGCGCCAAAGTGGCTTGGATTGGGCCCCATAGCCTTGAGAATTTGCTGGCCACATTTTCATTAAAAAATCATATATCAGCACTGACGCGTACGCGCACAGCGCGCGTACGCGTCCATGGGCGACTTTGCAAGGTGCGCGTATGCGCCTGGTGCGCGCGTGCGTCCATGGGCGAGTTCAATTCTTTGACTTTTCATGATCTTCTCCACTTGCATGCTTCTTTCCTTGCTCCCTTGATTCATTCCTAGCCTTTTTCAACCTGAGACTACTAACAAACACATCAAGGCATCTTATGTAATCAAGGAGAAGTCAAAATTATCTAATTAAAGGCCAAAAAGCATGTTCTTTACAATTAGTCACAACTAAGGGAGAGATCACAAAATCATGCTAATTCATTGGCTAAATGTGAGAAAAAGTTAACAAAATACTCTAAATTCAACACAAGATAAACCCTAAAAATAGGGTTTATCACCGACGTCCATAGCAGAAGCCACGAAATGCTTGACCCCGACTCATAAAAGGATCCAGACTCAAGCAGAGGCACTGTTCATACTCTAGTCTAGTAAATAAGAGCCAGGCCCAATAACACGCAAAGGCCTACCAATAAAGGTGGACTTCAATACAAACCTGACCTCTTTAAAGAGGTCAGGCACCAACGCAGGGGTCCAACACTAATTGACTAAACAAGTAACTGCCTCCTTATATCTCTCCTACTATCTCTACCTCATCTAGAAGGTAAATCCCAATAAACTCCCAAGATAAATGGAATGCCTATCCATCAGAAAGAGGAAATTACTCCAACAAAGGTGGTTATCTACTCTACTATAAATACACTGGCACCCCCAGGTATAATTCACATTCTAATCTACTAAAAACATGCTCAAATCCCGAGAAAGTCAGACAGGCGGCACCTCGGCACCAAAGAGGTCGGACACTGCCATACTAAGGGATCTGGACCTCACGTTCAGGCCTAAATCAACGTTTTAGGTAACCCTCAAAAGAGCAATTAATACCATTCGATTGAATTTAATCTTCAAGATTAAACCTGCTTTAAAAGTTAGATTACATGAAATAAAAAATTAAAATAGAAATATTTGGTAACTAAAAAATTAGTTAAAAATAGTTAGAACTTGCTTGATTACATTCATTAATTGTTAAATAAGCCAAGTTCTTACTTTTTTTTTTATTTTTCTAGCATTATCGAATTAAAATTACTATTCTCTCTCACATCCTTTTCTCTCTCCATTGTGTTCTCTTGTTGCATTGGATACCTAAAAATCAAATCCCTAATTTCTGAATCACTTTTTGTTTTGTTTTTCCTTTCATTGGTCTCATCGTTGTTATCGCTCCTCCTTATACTCGTCATTGTGGTTGCCCTTTCTATTTGCATCATTGATCCCCTCTGGTTTCTGGGTGGTCAGTTGCTGTCGTTGCCCTGATGCTAGGGCATCTTGGCTAGTTTTACAAGCCATTTTGGGTATGTTCTCATTAGGTTTTATGCACTTTCTTTAGCTATAAGCAAGTATTTGGATAAGAATTTCATGCATTCGTTGATTCAATTAAACTTGGTTATTTATATGCTTTTCATAAGATTTTAATGCAAATTTTGCTTGATAATTGAATGATGCAAATATCTTGTGGATTATAGCAAACTTTGATGCAAGTGTTTGATTGATGATAGGTGAAAAGGAAGCTAAGGAAGGGAGAACAAACAAGCAACAAAAGGGCCATGGAAAGGATAAAAAAGAAGCAACGTTTGAGCCCGAAGTTGGACCTCAAATGCTACCTCAAACGTTGGCCAAGAGGAAGGTGCATAGTTGGAGGCAAAGTTGGACTCCAACTATGCCTCAAACTTCAATTCAAGAGACCACAGTTGGAGCCAAAGTTGGACTCCAACTATGGGTCCAACGTTGAGGTAGAGAGGTGCCAACGTTGGAGGGAACGTTGGTGGTCCAACATTACCTCCAACGTGCTCAACAAAATGCATGGAAAAATTGGCACCCACGCGTACGCGTCGCCCACGCGTACGCGTGAGCGTGAAAAATGGAGCACCAACGTTGAGTCCAACTTTGCTCCTGACAGCCTGAAGGGGTCTACTTCAAACAAGAATAACTTGAGCTATAGAGCTCCAAATGAGGTAATTCTAAAATCATTAGAAAGTAGGAATCCATATCTTTCCAAGCATATATGGCACTACATGATAGACATTACAATTAAGGGAGAAAACTGCCCTAAAAAGTGCAAAAACGAACATGGTACCAACCTATAGTAAGGCCAGCTGACCTTTGCACCTTTGATGGAGTATAACTCGAGCTGTAGAGCTCCAAATGATGCACTTCTAATGGAATTGGAAAGTAGACATTTAGGGCTTTCCAAAAATATATAATAGTATGAGGTGGCCAATAAGTTTGAGCTTCATAATTGGATGTTGTTTTCAATACTGGTGCACCAACGTTCGGGTCAAACGTTGAGTCCAACGTTGGATCCAACTTTGGGTCCAACTTTGTGTTAAATGTTGAAGTGAGCTTGGGAGCATTTCTCAACGTCTGTGACATAAAAAAAATGTCCCTAATAAATGCCAATACACCCTTGAAGCATGCATTCACCTCTCAAGCAAGCAAGCGCACAATTGTCAACCAATCAAGGCCACAAGAGTCATCTAGAATAGTTAATTTGATTGTAATTTGCTTTCAATTTTATTTTAATTTGTAATTTAGAAGAGCCTATATATAGACATTAGCTGGATTGGAGGTATATTCTGGATTGGAGGGGAGTCCAGAATCATACACACACATCCCTTGGCACACACCACTAGGAGTGGGTCTTCGGACCCCTCCCCTTACACTCTTCTTCCTTTTCTTTTCTTTTCTTCTTTAGTAGTAGTAGTTTCAATTGTAATTTTCGTTTATGAATTTTGAAGTTTCAATTTCAGTTTTGAATTCTTAATCTTCATCTTTATTTTTCTGCACTTTCTTTCTTTTCTGTTAGATTAGAGCAATGAACAACTAACTCTTTTCAATGGGTTAGAGAGCTCTGTTATAATTCAATGGAGTAAATTGTTTTTATCATTCATCTTCTTCTGTCTTTTCTCTTGATTTTGCTAGAAAGCTTTCTATCTTAATTCAATTGGATAGTTGTCTTGACAGAGAAACAATTCATAATTGGAATTCCTCTGATCCTTGAGAGAGGGATGAGGAATTCATGCTAGAAATGTTTTTTCACATTGAATTAGATTGGGAGTTGGATGGATATCGTGACATGTAATCCTACCAATACTTTGATCTATGAATTTGTGTGGTATAATCAGTGACCAAACTTCATCTCTTCTCATGAGCAATTAAATCAAGACATTGGGCAATTGTTCAAGCTTAGAGAGATTGGTGAGCCAAGACATTGGGATCCAATCACCTAAGATTGCCAAGCAAAGTCAATGAATGCATTGATTGAGAAAGAGATGAAAGCAATTGATCCGGAGAGTTTAATATCTCTATATCCCAATGCTCTTTTTTTCTTTTACTTTTAGTTATTTACTTTCTTGTACTTTTCTTTCTTGCATTTTACTTTCCCGTACTTTACTTTTCTTACTCTTTTATTTTCTAGCACTTTACTTTTCTTGCCATTTACTTCTTGCACTTTATTGCTTTCCTTTACTTTCATGTCATTTACATTTCCTGCTTGATTTTCACTCCAATATGAATCGTCTAACTAGGGTAATTAATCAACTATTGATTGCTTAATCCGTTAATCCTCGTGGGATCGACCTCACTCTTTTGTGAGTTTTATTACTTGATATGACCCAATGCACTTGCCGGTAGTTATTACGCAGAACTAATTTTTCGCGTATTATGCCCTCTACTAGTTCCTATGCTGCCACTATCATAGCTCTATGATCTGAGTGTTGCTATTGTTTTATTCTACTTCAACGTGAAACCCTCCCTCTTCATCTTATTTAATATTATTCACAAGAATAAATTTTCTGATATTTATCTAGGACAATGTAAGAGAAGCCAAAAGATATTAAAAC
>NC_029786.2:32789056-32795705 GCF_000816755.2 Arachis ipaensis | reverse complement strand
AATTTTATCTATTATTTTATAAAGATAAAATTTAATTTTATTATATTTATATTTTTAGTATTTATTTTATATTTTTTTGAAAGAAAATTATCTTCGTTAATGAGGACTGAGCCCATTATATCAAGAAGAGTCAAATTAAAGACATCAAATGCGTCTCTTCTAACTACACTTTATTTGGTTAGCTAATTGCAAATTTGGCTAACAAATTTGTTACTCTATTTGTATTTTTTAACAAGTGTTATCTAACTACTTCTAAATTTTTTATTAGATTTTTATAATTTAAAACTATTAGGCCAAAAGTATTTCTATTTGTAAAAACAATTAGCTTAGGTTGGGCTAAAATCTAAATTAATGTAGAATATAACTATTAAAAAGGAGAATAAATAAATAAATGAATAATAAAATAGTAATGCCACAATACTTCAAAGTTATATTTTGACTCTGATCAAGAAAAAGAAAGCAACCATATGTGACCCATCTTCTTTGGCATTACCATCAAAGACAGATCAAGTGTCCTATAAGTCTCAAATTCATAATAATTATAGCGTAAATAGTACCAACTTAATCACAACAAAATTATTCTTACCCATCATGCATATATAACCTCACCAACAATATATCACAACTCAAAAGAAAAATATTAAATATAATAATAAAAGAAAAGCTAAAATAAGGCGTAAACTTATGTCGTTCTTTCTCCACAAAAGCAATTATTTTTCATATGCAATATTAGTTTTCTTGCAACAGAAGACAAAAAGTATATTACTGTTGATTTTAAACATAGGTATAATTAACTATTTTTAATTTGATGTTGAACAAGTATTTAAGCTAAGTCATTAAAAAAAAAGTAACTAATGCTCATAATAAGACTTGTTACCAAATTTAGGAGGGGGGTTTTGGTAGGCAATTTTGACTATCATGATGTGCATATTACTTACAAGCTTTGCAAAGTCTTGTTTCTTTTGTTATTGTTCAATTGCCTTTTCTTTACCACTTTTAATACGCTTTCCACATCCTTTGGTATTTGAATATTCAGGAGGAAGAATGTCAATATTTTCAAGAATATTGATACCAACAAAAGAATCTAACTCATTCTTTTTGCTTGGGAGGAGATCAGCTTTCATCTTAATTAGTTATGGCTCAATTTCTAAACCTCCATTTATGACAAGTTGTAGCTTTTCTGTAGATCTACCAACCATATGCATATTTTAAATAGTTAAGTCCATCCATCTGAAATCATCTTGCTTTCATTTTCAAATTTAGAGCATGCTTCTAATAAACTACCGTGATCAAAAACGGATTTATCAGTTACCAACTTGGTCCAACTATTCTTAATGAAATAGGGTGGTAGTGCATTTAAACATTTTTCTTTCAATACAAAAAAATGTGCTGACAAAGAATACCTTCGGCTTCAAACATCGTACACAAACAATGTGCTACATGATTAGATGGATAATAAGTAACTTTTCTGTTCTTAGAAACTTTGCTACCATTGTCTACAATGATCTCAAGTACAAAAAATAGTGACTTCATGCTCTTTTGTCTTTTCAATTCTACAATCCATACAAGCACTCCATAATTCTATTTGAAATATATAAAAAATTTTGTGGGTATAAATTTTCATACTATGCTTTTCTATATTTTTGTGCAATTTCAATTCAGGCTTAGGATGAAGAGTAACATTATCTGCCAATTTTTTATGCCTTTGAGACTCTATAGCAAAATCAAATCTCATTTAGAACTCTACTAAACTAAGATGCTTATTCAAATAGTTTTCAAAAATTCTCAAATCTAGTAGTTCTCAAAATTCCTGCCAAGAAGCTCTAAAATAAGTTGGTATCCACATGTCTTGAATATTATACATTTTAGATAACCAATCATTTATTTCTAAGTTAAAATCACTAATGATTTTCATTCATTTAAGTTCAAATTCTTCTGGAGACTCTGAATTTCAGACACAAGATTTGAATATGCTATTAAATTTATTATTGGCATTCAAATTAACATCCACCTTTTAGAATTTTTTTTTCCGAATCTGCCACATGCAAAATTTATGGTAAGAACCTTCAAAAATATTACCCATTGTAATCTTTCATGGCTAGATCTTGATTAGTTATGACTACATTAGGCTTGAATTTTTTCATTACTTTCATAAATGTATTATGTATCAAATAGCCATGTAAATGACTATTTCTTTTCGTCAACTAATAAAACAACACCAAAAGTTATACTCTATTGATGATGATTAACACCAGTGAATGGAACAAATACCATATCATACTTATTTGTACTGTATGTTGTGTTAAATGATATCATAGCTCCAAATAAATAGTAATATTTTCTACAAATACATCCATCCAAAATACATTAATACATTCTTATGCTTTATGATGCAGAATTTACAATCCACAATTTACTGAAAAGTACATTGGATCGTACTAAGTAATAACTCACGATGAGTGAGTGTTGATTCCATAAGGATTAACGGACTAAGTAAGCAATGGTTGATTAACTATTCTAGTTAGACAAATTAAAATGAGAGTTTTGGTTTTCAATAAGCATAAACGAAAATAAGACACGAAAGCAACCAATGAACGATTGAGAAAACGATATGAGAATGGAGTTAAAGCTTTGGAGAGATGTTTAAATGTCCGGATTAATATTCCAAGATAACTACCTTGATCATGCAATGATTATGTTTATAACAAACCCCAAGTGATTAAATTTCTATTCCTAGGCAATCCAATCTCCTCTAATCCAATTGACCGTCAATTCCTTGATCACTATATTGTATTAGAGGGTTAAGTTTAATTTCTGATTTATGAGTCATACAACCCTAAGAATCCTAAAGCAGAATACATTTATATGTCACGTACCACATTAAGTCCAGATAATTAAAAATTATGAGGAGTTGATTTCAAGCTATAATTCTAATAGTATAACTTTTTCAAGACTCAAATAGAATTCAAGTAAAATTAGAGTTATTTTCCAATAATTACTAATCCCTAGGATGAAGAACGAAATCAATCCTTAAGCAATAATAAAAGCATTAATCAAGAGTAGAAAGACATGTAATTATTAATCCATTCAAGTAAATAAAGCTCCTAACCTTAAGAATGGAGGTTTAGTTGCTCATGATGTAAAAAAACCCTAGAAGAGAAAAAATATGAAAAGTGCGGAATAAAAATTAGGAGAAGAGAATTCTCGCGTGGGCTAATCTAAATCCTATTTATAGTCCTAATTAAAATATATTTAAAACTTAAATAAATCCTTAAGAGATCTTTCTAATAGTCATGTGATTTACAAAATCAAATCTCCAAAAGCCTTGTTGATTTGTTGCAATATGTGGTCCCCATTCTCTTTAGTACGCACCCGGAGCCAAACGGCAGGTTCTTAATGTTTGGTGCCACTCAGGCAGTGGGCCTTGTACACAAAAGAGTGGTCTCGGCGCTAAACCCCAGTGAGTGGGCATTTAGCGCAAAGCATCCAAAATTTGGGCATGAAGTACGTGGCTTTCGGCGCTAAATGCTGAGTCGTGGCATTTAACGGCACATATGCAGAGGAGAATTGCTTCTTCTAGGCTCTTGCAGTCGTACGTAAGAATGGCACATGCGTACGCACGATCTCCCTTTTCGCTCCGATGATGCGTACGCATGGTCGTCTTTTACTTCTTAATGCCTTTTTCACCAATTCTTTACCAGAATACTACCAGAAATCAATCGAAAGTCACAAAACTCAAAAGTAGTATCCAATGGAGACTAATCCACTAAAATCCTCTCACAAATCAACAGAAAAACTATATAAATCACATAGAAAAGATACAAATGATGCTCACACATCATAACACCAAACTTAAAGTGTTGCTTGTCCTTAAGAAACTTGAACAATGAAAATTAAGAATGGGTCTGGTTAAAAGTAAGAATTCTATCGAAGCTCATGCTTGTCCTAAGAGTGGGGTTTAACAATGTTGCAATCATGAGTACATCATTCTTCATCATTGTTCTGTGAAACTTAAGGATGTCGACATCTTAAAGGATTGGAACCCGGATAATGTTATGAAACCTCACTCCATTGTGCCTGGATTAATTGTTGAATCACGTTTCTTGAACTTAGAGAGAACTTGTTACGTTGACAACTCTAAATGCTTCGTCTCAAGGAAATCCTTTGAAACGGTCGCACCACAAGTGATGAGTAGATATTTTATACGCTTTTTGGCATCACTTTCATATAGTTTTTAGTATATTTTATTTAGTTTTTATCAAGATTTTATAGGTTTTAGTGTTAAATTCACATTTTTTTATTCTACTTTGATTTTTTGTGTTTTTGGACAATTTCAGGTATTTTCTTCCTAAAATTGAGGAGCTGGAGCAGAAGTCTGATTCAAAGACAGAGAAAGCACTGCAGATGCTGTGTAGATCTGACCTACCTGCATTTGGAAGAGCTTTTCTGGAGATACAGAAGTTCAAATAGAGATCTCTCAACAGCTATAAAAAGTTGACTTCCATAGCTTTCCAACAATATATAATAATCCATAATTTTCTTCGGATTAGAAGGTCCAAAACCGGCATCCAATGCCAGCTTCTGGCCCCCTTCCAGGCGTCCAGCACCAAAAGAGCAGAGACCAACGTACAAATGCCGAAAGAGGACCCCCTAGCTGGCGTTCCATGCCCAAGAGACCTCATAGCACGTGGATCTCATCAAATCTCAGCCCAAACACTCACCAAGTGGGCCCCAAAAGTGGATTTTAGCACTAAATATACTGTTTTACCCTTACTAGTCATCTGTTTAGTATTTAAGGGATTACATTTATGTTATTAAAAACTTTTGATCATTATCACGCATACCATACACGTTTTACATTGTATTTTACTTCAGTATGAGTTTCTAAACCTCATAGGTTGAGGGGAGGAGCCCTGCTGAGTCCTATGAATTAATAAAAGTACTATTGTTTCTTCTTCGATCCGTGTTTGATTTATCTCTAAGATGTATATCTGATCTTTATCGTGGTGAATACGATGATCTAACAAATTATCTCTGTTCATCACATTAAGACGAACGTGCCTGACAAACACCCGCGTCTATTGGGGTTCGTGTGAATACATGACTGGAAAGTACGAGCCAACAGCTATGTTTATACATCTCTCAGACGGCTAATCCACGACTTTGTTGGGGACTTCTCGAGACACCAGTTCAGTCGATTTTTGGGAAGATTAGGGTCTCCATGGTATAGGCTAGAATCCTAAGAAACAGCATCCTCTGATCGGGAAGATTCGACCTTGTTTGTGGCATTTTGAGTAAGATCGCCAAGATAATGGACTGCTAAGTGCTTCACCCTTCGTCAGATTGGATGACCACGGCCAATGGCGTTCAATCTGTAGCAGAGGAGATCAATGACCATGGCCCATGGCGTTGATCACATACAGCCTGCCATAGAAGAAGATCATTCACAAGCAAAGAAGACAGTAGTACCAGAGTTGATTCAGAAAGGCAAAGCAACTCCGATCCTCAACTCTATCTTTAAAGTATTAGCACCCTATTATAATAATCTCACAAATATTTATCTATCAACCTTTTGATCTGCCTGACTAAGACCTGCAAGATAACCATAGCTTGCTTCAAACCATAATCCTCATAGGATCGACCCTGACTCGCTCAGGTATTACTTGGACGACCCAATACACTTGCTGGTATAACAATACGAAGGTGTGAGGATTCGTGCTACCAAGTTTTTGGCATCGTTGCTGAGGATTGTTGAGTTTGGACAAACTGACGAATTGTCTTTCTCCCTAGATCAGGTAATTTATTTTATTTTATTTTGTTTGAGTCTTTTATTTTTATTTTCTTCTTCAAATTTTTGAAAAAATCAAAAGTCTTTTTTAAAAATATTTTTCATTTCTTTGTTTAATTTTTATTCTTGGTTTGAGTCTTGCATGTTCCTGTTTTTCAATTCGTTTATCTTTTTTGTCACCTTCTCCTTTTATTTGAGTGTTGTTGATTGTGTCACAAGTAATTTTCTAACTTTTTGAGTCCTTTTTTAAAAATATTTCAAAATTAGAGTCTTTTTTTTGGAGTCTTGTTTAAAATTTTTAAGTTTGGTGTTTGAGTCTTTTGTTTTTGTTCTTGTTGAGTTTTTCGTTTCTTTGAGTCTTTCTCTCAAAAAAATTTTTCAAAAATATTTTCTTTGATTAAATCTTGTTTCAATTATTTAAGTTTGGTGTATTCTTGTTATTTTTCTTTTAATTTTCGAAAATTATGTTTTGGTTTTCTAAAACATTTAAGTTTGGTATTCTTTTTATGTTCTTGTGAGTCTGCAAAGTTTTCCTTAGTCTTTTTTGTATTTTGATCTTAAAATTTTTAAGTTTGGTGTTCCTTTGTGTTTTCCTCCAAAATTTTTGAAAATAAGGAGCATTAGATCTAAAAATTTTAAATCTTGTGTCTTTTGTGTGTTTTTCTCTTTCATTATTAAATTCAAAAATAAAAAAAATATCTTTTACATTTTTATTTTTACTTAATTTTCGAAATTTTTAAATTAAAAATTCAAATTTCAATTTCAAATTTTTATCTTATCATATCTTAGTTTTCAAATTTCAAAAATCAAATCTTTTCAAAAATTAAACATCTCATCTTTTTCAAAAATCTTATCTTTTTC
>NC_029786.2:32784952-32788899 GCF_000816755.2 Arachis ipaensis | reverse complement strand
TCATATTTTTCATAATTAAAAAATCTTATCTTATCTTTTTCAAATTTCAAATTTTAAAAATCATATCTTTTTCAAAATCAATTTTTAAAATCTTATCTTTTTAAACTCCTTTTCAAATCTTTTTAATTTCTTATCTTATCTTTTTCTAATTTCAAATTTCAATTTCAAATCTTTTCTTATCTTATCTTTTACCCTATTTTAAATTCAAATCTTTTCTTAACCACTTCTCTTCTCTCTCTTCTTTTTCAAAACTTCCCAACTAACTCTCTTCTCTCTCAATTTTCGAAAATTTCTCCTTATTCTCTCTCCTCTATTTTCAAAAATTTAACATTTAAATTTTAAATCTTCTTAAATTAATTAACTTAATTTTCAAAAATAATAAATAAATAAAATAAAAATAAAAATATTTTAATTCTTATTCATCTTTTCTATTTATACATCTTCTTCTGTTTGCTTCTATTCATTCAAAGTATTCTTCCTTCTCATCTTATCTCTTCACTTTTATTTCTCTCTTTTTTCTTCACATCTCATTGGAAGCTCTTTGGTCCAAGTGGCACAAAAAGCTTTCTTCTTTTCTTTCTTTTTCTTTCTTGTTTATGACCAGGAACAGGGATAAAGAACCCCCGCTTGACTCCTAATCCTGAAACTGAGAAGACTCTAAGGAGGCATCTACATAAAGCTAGAGCACAACACTCCGGAAGAGACTTTTCAGAAAGTTTTGAACAAGAACAGGGAGACATGGCCGAACCTCAAGAGGAAGCTAGAAAGGTTCTTGGTGACTTCACCATGCCTACCTCTGACTTTTATGGCAGAAGCATCTCTGTACCTGCCATTGGAGCTAACAATTTTGAGCTCAAGCCTCAGTTATACTCTCTTCTTCAGCAAAATTGTAGGTTCCATGGACTTCCATTGGAAGATCCACATCAGTTTTTAGCTGAATTCTTACAGATCTGTAATACTGTAAAGACTAATGGAGTTAATCCTAAAGTCTACAAGCTTATATTTTTTCCCTTTGCTTTAAAAGACAGAGCTAAGCTATGGTTGGATGTCCAACCTAGAGAGAGTCTTGACTCTTGGAAAAAGCTGGTTAATGCTTTTCTGGCTAAATTGTTTTCCCCTCAAAGGATGAGCAAGATTAGAGTGGAAGTTCAAACCTTCAGACAAAGAGAAGGTGAATCCCTCTATGACGCTTGGGAAAGATACAAGCAACTAATCAGGAGATGTCCTCCTGACATGCTCTCAGAATGGTCCATCATAGGCGTGTTCTATGATGGCTTGTCTGAGATATCTAAGATTTCATTGGATAGTTCTGCAGGTGGATCACTCCACTTGAAGAAAACACCTGTAGAAGCAAGAGAACTCATCTAAATGATTGCTAACAACCAATTCATGTATACTTCTGAAAGAAATCCTGTAAACCATGGAACCTCTCAGAAGAAAGGAGTTCATGAAGTTGAGACTCTGAATGCCATTTTGGCACAAAATAAGATCTTGACCCAACAGGTTAACATGATCTTTCAACATCTGACTGGAATACAAACTCTGGCTAGTAGTACTCAGGAAGCTTCTCTTGAAGTAGAAGCTTATGATCCTGATTAAACCACCATGGAGGAGGTGAATTACATGGAAAAACCCTATGGAAATACCTACAATCCTTCATGGAGGAACCATCCTAAGCTCTCATGGAAGGATCACCAGAAACCTCAGCAAGATTTCAATAACAATCAAGGTGGAAGGAACCAAAATAGGTTCAATAACAGACCACCATTCCCATCTTCTCAAGGGAACATGGAAACCTCTAAGCAGAGCCTTTCTAACTTAGTAACTCTGGTTTCCATCCTCTCTAAGACCACTCAAAGTTTCATGAATGAAACAAGGTCCTCCATTAGAAACTTTGAGGTATAGGTTGGTTAACTGAGCAAGAGGATCCCTGAGACTCCTCCAGACACTCTTCCTAGCAACACTGAGGTTACTCCTAGAGAAGAGTGTAAGGCCATAACCATGGAGGTAGAGGCCGAATTAGAGGAGGATGGGGTGGCGTTGAACGCCAGTGAAGGACATATCACTGGGCGTTCAACGCCAAATCTGGCAGCAAGCCTGGCGCTGAACGCCAGTGAGGAACCCCTTACTGGGCGTTCAACGCCCATCCTGGTAGTAGAGCTAGCATTGAACGCCAACTAGGGAGCACTGGTTGGGCGTTCAATGCCCAAACACCCATTCTTTCTGGCATTGAACGACAGTGAGGAACCCCTCATTGGGCGTTCAACGCCCAACCAGGCAGGCTTCCTGGCACTGAACGCCAATGAGGAACCCCTCATTGGGCGTTCAACGCCCAACCATACAGCTAATCTGGCGCTGAACGCCAGTAAGGAACCCCTCACTAGGCGTTCAACACCCACTCACCCAGGGAAGCTGGCGTTGAACGCCAACAAGGACACCCCTGCTCGGCGTTCAACGCCCAGAATGCTAGAGGAACTGGCGTTTAACGTTAGTAAGGGTGCACAGCAAGGGCGTTCAACGCCCAATAAGCTGACAGAGCTGGTGTTGAATGCCAGTCAAAGCACACCCTTTGAGTGCTTAAATCCCACTCAAGAACCCTCTATCCCAGAACCAAAGGAAACCATAAAGACCACTGAGGTTCCTTTGAATGCACTTCTGCAGTGTATGAGTTCTGATGACTACTCATCCTCAGATGAGGGTGAAGACACTAGGGAAGAGCAAGTTGCTCGGTACCTAGGAGCTCTTATGAAGCTGAATGCCAAATTATTTGGTACAAAGCCTCCCAGAACCAAAGGAAACCATAAAGACCACTGAGGTTCCTTTGAATGCACTTCTGCAGTGTATGAGTTCTGATGACTACTCATCCTCAGATGAGGGTGAAGACACTAGGGAAGAGCAAGTTGCTCGGTACCTAAGAGCTCTAATGAAGCGGAGTGCCAAGTTATTTGGTTCAAAGCGTTTAGAGGAAGAACCGCCACTTCTTACCAAAGAACTCCATGCTTTAGTTCAGCAGAGGCTACCTCAGAAGCTTCCAGATCCTGGACGCTTTCTGATTCCTTGTACCATAGGCACTATGATCTTTGAAAAAGCTCTGTGTGACCTAGGGTCAAGTGTTAATATCATGCCACTCTCTGTAATGGAGAAGTTAGGAATCCTTAAAGTACAAGCTGCACACATCTCATTAGAGATTGCAGACAAGACCATGAATAAGTCATATGGCTTAGTAGAGGATTGGTGCACGAAATTGTGATCTCTGGTAATGGCTCCAAAAACTTGGTACTCTAATCTCAATTTATAATTTGTCACAACTTCAATACAACTAACCAGCAAGAGCACTGGGTCGTCCAAGTAATAAACCTTACGTGAGTAAGGGTCGATCCCACAGAGATTGTCGGCTTGAAGCAAGCTATGGTCACCTTGTAAATCTCAGTCAGGCGGATATAAAATAGTTATGGAGTTCTCGAAAATAAATAATAAAAGAAGGATAGAAATACTCATGTAAATCATTGGTGAGAATTTCAGATAAGCGCATAGAGATGCTTTCGTTCCTCTGAACCTCTGCTTTCCTGCTGCCTTCATCCAATCAATCCTACTCCTTTCCATGGCTGGCTTTATGTAAGGGCATCACCGTTGTCAATGGCTACATCCCATCCTCTTGTGAAAATGGTCCAAATGCTCTGTCACAGCACGGCTAATCATCTGAGGTTCTCGATCATACTGGAATAGGATTCACCCTCCTTTTGCGTCTGTCACTACGCCCAGCACTCACGAGTTTGAAGCTCGTCACAGTCATTCAATCCCAGAGTTCTACTCGGAATACCACAGACAAGGTTTAGACTTTCGGGACTCTCAAGAATGCCGCCATCAATCTAGCTTATACCACGAAGATTCTGATTAAGAGATCCAAGAGATACTCATTCAATCTAAGGTAGAACGGAAGTGGTTGT
>NC_029786.2:32783865-32784830 GCF_000816755.2 Arachis ipaensis | reverse complement strand
ACTCTGGTTTGTGACTTGTTTCTGGCGTTTAACTCCAGACAGCAACGTAGAACTGGCGTTCAACGCCCTTTTACGTCATCTAAACTCGGCCAAAGTATGGACTATTATACATTGCGGGAAAGCCCTGTATGTCTACTTTCCAACGCAATTAAAAGCGCGCCATTTTGAGTTCTGTAGATCCAGAAAATCCACTTTGAGTGCAGGGAGGTCAGAATCCAACAGCATCAACAGTCTTTCTACAACCTCTGAATCTGATTTTTGCTCAAGTCCCTCAATTTCAGCCAGAAAATACCTGAAATCACAGAAAAACACACAAACTCATAATAAAGTCCAGAAATGTGAATTTAACATAAAAACTAATGAAAACATCCCTAAAAGTAACTAGATCCTACTAAAAACATACTAAAAACAATGCCAAAAAGCGTACAAATTATCCGCTCATCACAACACCAAACTTAGATTGTTGCTTGTCCCCAAGCAACTGAAAATCAAATAGGATAAAAAAAAGAGAATATACTATAAATTCCAAACTATCCATGAAACATAGCTCCAATTAAATGAGCGGGACTTATAGCTTTTTGCCTCTTGAATTGTTTTGGCATCTCACTTTATCCATTAAAGTTCAGAATGATTGACATCTATAGGAACTCAGAGTTCAGATAGTGTTATTGATTCTCCTAGTTCAGTATGATGATTCTTGAACACAGCTTCTTTATGAGTCTTGGCCGTGGCCCTAAGCACTTTGTTTTCCAGTATTACCACCGGATACATAAATGCCACAGACACATAATTGGGTGAACCTTTTCAGATTGTGACTCAGATTTGCTAAAGTCCCCAATTAGTGGTGTCCAGGGTTCTTAAGCACACTCTTTTTTTTTTTGCTTTGGACCTTGACTTTAACCGCTCAGTCTCAAGTTTTCACTTGACACCTTCACTTGACAGCTTGGTTTAGCCGCTTAGACCAG
>NC_029786.2:32780425-32783772 GCF_000816755.2 Arachis ipaensis | reverse complement strand
CTTCTTAGTTGAACCGGCTTGCCTTTGGAGTCAATCTTCCATTGAGCTCCTTCCACACATATGTCCATGAGGACTTAGTCCAACCTTTGATTAAAGTTGACCCTTCTAGTGTAGGGGCGCTCATCTCCTTGCATCATAGGCAAGTTAAACGCCAACCTCACATTCTCCGGGCTAAAATCTAAGTATTTCTCCCGAACCATTGTAACATAATTTTTTGGATTCGGGTTCTTACTTTGATCATGGTTCCTAGTGTTCCATGCATTGGCATACAACTCTTGAACCATTAGGATGCCGACTTGTTGGATGGGGTTTGTTAGAACTTCCCAGCCTCTTCTTTGAATTTCATGTCGGATCTCCAGATGCTCATTTCTTTTGAGTTTGAAAGGGACCTCGGGGATCACCTTCTTCTTGGCTACAACATCATAGAAGTGGTCTTGATGGGCTTTGGAGATGAACCTTTCCATCTCCCATGACTCGGAGGTAGAAGCTTTTGTCTTCCCTTTCCCTTTTCTAGAGGATTCTCCGGTCTTAGGTGCCATCAATAGTAATGGAAAAACAAAAAGCTTATGCTTTTACCACACCAAACTTAGAATTTTGCTAGCCCTCGAGCAAGAGAAGAAAGAAAAGAAGAAGAAGAAGAAGAAATGGAGAAGAGGGAGAAGGGGTTGTGTTTCGGCCAAGAAGAGAAGAGAGGGTTGTGTTTTGGGAAAATGAGGAAGAATGGAGGGCTATATATAGGGAAGGGAGGGGGGTGAAGGTTCGGCCATTTAGGGTGGGTTTGGGTGAGAAATTGATTTTGAATTTTGAAGGTAAAGATCTTGAGATGATTCTGTGGGGTCCACAGATCCTGATGTGCTTAAGGATTTACAACCTTGCACCAAATTGGGCATGCAAAATGCCCTTGCACACAACTCTGGGCGTTCAGCGCCAGATTAGTGCTTGTTCTGGGCGTTGAACGCCCATTTGTAGCCTATTTCTGGCGTTGAACGCCAGAACCATGCTTGTTCTGGGCGTTCAGCGCCAGCTCTCCTCCAGGGTGCATTTCTGGCGTTCAAACGCCCAGATGCTGCCATTTCTGGCGTTCAGCGCCAGAACCATGCTTTGTTCTGGCGTTGAACGCCTAAAACATGCTTCTTACTGGCGTTTAAACGCCAGTAAGGTCTTCCTCCAGGGTGTGATTTTTCTTCTGCTGTTTTTGATTCCGTTTTCAATTTTTATATTTATTTTGTGACTCCACATGATCATGAACCTATAAAGACATATAACTAAGAAAAATATAGTTAGATTAATAAAAATTGGGTTGCCTCCCAATAAGCGCTTCTTTAATGTCAAAAGCTTGACAGTGGGCTCTCATGGAGCCTCACAGATGTGCAGAGCTTTGTTGAGACCTCCCAACACCAAACTTAGAGTTTGACTGTGGGGGCTTTGTTTGACTCTGCTTTGAGAGAAGCTTTTTATGCTTCCTCTCCATGGATGCAGAGAGAGATCCTTGAGTTGTAAACACAAGGTTGTCCTTATTTAATTGAAGGATCAATTCTCCTCTGTCCACATCAATCACAGCTCTTGCTGTGGCTAGGAAAGGCCTTCCTAAGATGATGGATTCATCATCTTCCTTTCCAGTATCCAAGACTATGAAATCAGTAGGGATGTAAAGGCCTTCAACCTTCACTATCACGTCCTCTACTTGTCCATAAGCCTGTTTTCTTGAATTGTCTGCCATCTCTAGTGAGATTTTAGCAGCTTGCACCCCATAGATTCCCAGTTTCTCTATTACAGAGAGGGGCATGAGGTTTATCCCTGAACCAAGGTCACACAGAGCCTTAAAGATCATGGTGCCTATGGTACAAGGTATTATGAACTTTCCAGGATCCTGTTTCTTCTGAGGCAATGTCAGTTGATCCAGATCACTTAGTTCATTGGTGAACAAGGGAGGTTCATCTTCCCAAGTCTCAATACCAAATAATTTGGCATTTAGCTTCATGATTGCACCAAGGAATTTGGCAGCTTGCTCTTCAGTAACATCCTCATTCTCTTCAGAGGAGGAATACTCATCAGAGCTCATGAATGGCATAAGGAGGTTCAATGGAATCTCTATGGTCTCTAGATGAGCCTCAGAGTCCTTTGGTTCCTCAGTGGGAAGCTCCTTATTGATCACTGGACGTCCCAGGATGTCTTCCTCCTTGGGATTCACGTCCTCTCCTTCCCTTACAGGTTTGGCCATGGTGCTTATGTCAATGGCCTTGCACTCTCCTTTTGGATTCTCTTCTGTATTGCTTGGAAGAGTGCTAGGAGGGATTTATGGAGATGCTTCTTCCATGTAAATTGGAATTAGGTGCAGTAAAGTCACCAAGCATCCTCCTTGCATTATTGTTGTTAGGTTCGGCTGCCATCTCCTTTACTTGTTCAAAATTTTCAATAAGGTTGTCTCTGGATTGTTGTAATTTAGCTTCTCTTAGTTTCCTCTTCAGAGTCCTTTCAGGTTCTGGATCAGCTTTAACAAGAATGCCTTTTTCTCTATCCTTGCTCATAAGAAAGAGAAGAGAAAAAGAAAAGAAGAGGAATCCTCTATGTCACAGTAAAGAGGTTCCTTATTGTTGTAGAAAAAGAAGAAGAAAAAATTCGAACACAGATAGAAGGGGGGGTTCGAATTTGGTGAGTGATGTGAGGAAGAGATGTTAGTAGATGAATAAATAAATAGAATAAGATGAGAGAGGGGGAGGATTTTCGAAAATAATTTTTGAAAAAGAGTTAGTGATTTTCAAAAATAGTTTTTGAAAAAGGTTAGTAATTTTCGAAAATAAAAAATATCAAAAATTAAAATAATTAGTTAATTAAAAAGAATTTTTGAAAAAGAGGGAAGATATTTTCGAAAATTAGAGAGAGAGAGAGAGTTAGTTAGGTGGTTTTGAAAAAGATAAGAAACAAACAAAAAGTTAGTTAGTTGGTTGAAACAAATTTGAAAAGATAAGAAGTTAGGAAGTTAGAAAAGATATTTTGAAATCAAATTTTTGAAAAAGGTAAGATAAGAAGATATTTTTGAAAACATATGATAGAAATTATTTTTTGAAAAAGATTTGACTTTTAAAATCTCAATTAATGACTTGATTCACAAGAAATCATAAAATATGATTCTAGAACTTAAAGTTTGAATCTTTCTTAACAAGTAAGTAACAAACTTGAAATTTTTGAATCAAAACATTAATTGATGATGTTATCTTCGAAAATATGATGTAAAATTAAGAAAAATATTTTTGAAAAATATTTTTGGAATTTTCGAAAATAACTAGGAAAAATGAAAAAGATTTGATTTTTGAAAAAGGTTTTGAAAAAGATAAGATTTTTAAATT
>NC_029786.2:32777939-32779154 GCF_000816755.2 Arachis ipaensis | reverse complement strand
AAAAAGATTTGATTTTTGAAAAAGATAAGAATTTTAAATTGAAAATTTTATTTGACTCATAAAAACAACTAGATTTTAAAAATTTTTGAAAAAGTCAAATCTAATTTTCGAAATTATGAGAGAAAAGAGGGAAAGATATTTTTTTGATTTTTGAATTTTTATGATGAGAGAGAAAAACAAGAAAAATAATGCAATGCATGAGAATTTTAGATCAAAACAGGTGATGCATGCAAGAATGCTATGAATGTCAAGATGAACACCAAGAACACTATGAAGATCATGATGAACATCAAGAACATATTTTTGAAAAATTTTTAATGCAAAGAAAATATGCAAGACACCAAACTTAGAATTCTTTAATGCTTAGACATAAAGAATTCAGGAATGCATATGAAAAACAAGAAAAGACACAAAATATGCAAATGCAAAGATCAAACAAGAAGACTTACCAAGAACAACTTGAAGATCATGAAGAACACTATGAATGCATGAAAATTTTCGAAAAATGCAAGGTGAATATGTAATTGACACCAAACTTATAACATGACTCAAGACTCAAACAAGAAACACAAAAATATTTTTTATTTTTATGATTTTATAATTTTTTTGTATTTTCTTTAAATTTTTTTCGAAAATCATTTTCAAAAAGAAAAATAAGGATTCCAAAATTTTTAATATGAATTCCAGGAATCTTATGCTTTTTAGACTAAAGCTCCAATCAAAGGGTCAGGCATGGCTTAATAGCCAGCCAAGCTTTAGTATGTAAATCAGGAACAGCAGCAGGTGGATTAGCAACAACTAGCTTGCTCTTGATAACAAATTGGAAGCCTCAGTCCAAATGAATTTAGACATGGCTTTACAGCCAACCAGGCTTCACATGCTTCATGAAACACTAGAATTCATTCTTAAAAATTCTGAAGAAAAATATATTTTTGAAAACATTTTTATTTTAAAATTTTTTTCGAAAACAAAGGAGAAATTTTTAAAAGATTTTTGAAATTTTTTTTTGAAAATAAAACAAAAAGAAAATTACCTAATCTGAGCAACAAGATGAACCGTCAGTTGTCCAAACTCGAACAATCCCAGGCAACGGCGCCAAAAACTTGGTGTTGTTGCCGGATCAAACTTGGCACTGATGTTACCGGACCAAAAGCTTGCCGAAAACTCAAACAATCCCCGGCAACGGCGCCAAAAACCTGGTGCACAAAATTGTGA
>NC_029786.2:32775012-32776023 GCF_000816755.2 Arachis ipaensis | reverse complement strand
TGAATGCCGCCATCAATCTAGCTTATACCACGAAGATTCTGATTAAGAGATCCAAGAGATACTCATTCAATCTAAGGTAGAACGGAAGTGGTTGTCAGGCACGCGTTCATAGGGAATGATGATGATTGTCACGTTCATCACATTCAGGTTGAAGTGTGAATGAATATCTTAGAAGCGGAACAAGTTGAATTGAATAGAAAAACAGTAGTACTTTGCATTAATCTTTGAGGAACAGCAGAGCTCCACACGTTAATCTATGGAGTGTAGAAACTCTACCGTTAAAAATACATAAGTGAAAGGTTTAGGCATGGCCGAATGGCCAGCCCCCAAAACGAGATCACAGGATCAAAAATACAATCCAGGATGATTCCAAAGATGTCTAATACAATAGTAAAAGGTCCTATTTACAATAAACTAGCTACTAGGGTTTACAGAAGTAAGTAATTGATGCATAAATCTACTTTCGGGGCCCACCTGGTGTGTACTTGGGCTGAGCTTGAATGTTACATGTGCAGCGGCTCTTTCTGGAGTTGAACGCCAGGTTGTAACGTATTTCTGGCGTTCAACTCTGGTTTGTGACTTGTTTCTGGCGTTTAACTCCAGACAGCAGCGTAGAACTGGCGTTCAACGCCCTTTTACGTCCTCTAAACTCGGCCAAAGTATGAACTATTATACATTGCTGGAAAGCCCTGGATGTCTAATTTCCAACGCAATTGGAAGCGCGCCATGTTGAGTTCTGTAGCTCTAGAAAATCCACTTTGAGTGCAGGGAGGTCAGAATCCAACAGCATCAGCAGTCCTTCTTCAACCTCTGAATCTGATTTTTGCTCAAGTCCCTCAATTTCAGCCAGAAAATACCTGAAATAACAGAAAAACACACAAACTCATAGTCAAGTCCAGAAATATGAATTTAACATAAAAACTAATGAAAACATCCCCAAAAGTAACTAGATCCTACTAAAAACATACTAAAAACAATGCCAAAAAGCGTACAAATTATCCGCTCATCACA
>NC_029786.2:32759745-32774958 GCF_000816755.2 Arachis ipaensis | reverse complement strand
CGTGGCCCTAAGCACTTTGTTTTCCAGTATTACCACCGGATACATAAATGCCACAGACACATAATTGGGTGAACCTTTTCAGATTGTGACTCAGCTTTGCTAAAGTCCCCAATTAGAGGTGTCCATGGTTCTTAAGCACACTTTTTTTTTCCTTTGGCCCTTGACTTTACCCGCTCAGTCTCAAGTTTCCCCTTGACCCCTTCACGCCACAAGCACATGGTTAGGGACAGCTTGGTTTAGCCGCTTAGACCAGAATTTTATTCCTTTAGGCCCTCCTATCCACTGATGCTCAAAGTCTTGGGATCCTTTTTATTTGCCCTTGCCTTTTGGTTTTAAGGATTATTGGATTTTTGCTCTTGCCTCTTGGTTTTAAGAGCTTTTGGCTTTTTCTGCTTGCTTTTTCTTTTTCTTTCTATTTTTTTCGCTATATTTTTTTTCTTTTTTTTGTCTGCAAGCTTTGTTCTTTGCTGCTTTTTCTTGCTTCAAGAATCATTTTTATGATTTTTCAGATTATCAAATAACATGTCTCCTTATCATCATTCTTTCAAGAGCCAACATATTTAACATTCATAAACAACAACTTCAAAAGACATATGCACTGTTCAAGCATTCATTCAGAAAACAAGAAGCATTGTCACCACATCAATATAATTAAACTAAGTTCAAGGATAAATTCGAAACTCATGTACTTCTTGTTCTTTTGAATTAAAATATTTTTCATTTAAGAGAGGTGATGGATTCATAGGACATTCATAACTTTAAGACATAGTTACTAAATACTAATGATCATGTAATGAAGACACACACATAGATAAGTACTTAACATAGAAAACGAAAAACAGAAAGTGAGAACAAGGAATGAGTCCACCTTAGTGATGGTGGCGTTTTCTTCTTGAGGAACCAATGATGTCCTTGAGCTCTTCTATGTCTCTTCCTTGTCTTTGTTGCTCCTCCCTCATTGCTTTTTGATCTTCTCTAATTTTATGAAGGATGATGGAGTGCTCTTGATGTTTCCACCCTTAGTTGTCCCATGTTGGAACTTAATTCTCCTAGGGAGGTGTTGATTTTCTCCCAATAGTTTTGTGGAGGAAAATGCATTTGAGGCATCTCCGGGATCTCATGGTGATGAGCTTCCTGCGCCTCTTGAGCTCCATGAATGGGCTCTCTTGCTTGCTCCATCCTTTTCTTAGTGATGGGCTTCTCTTCCTCAATGGGAATGTCTCCTTCTATGAAAGCTCCAGCTGAGTAACATAGATGGCAAATAAGATGAGGAAAAGCTAGCCTTGCCCCAGGGGAGGGTTTTTCGGCTATTTTGTAGAGTTCAAGGGAGATGACTTCATGAACTTCTACTTCCTCTCCAATCATGATGCTATGGATCATAATGGCCCGATCCACAGTAACTTCAGATCGGTTGCTAGTGGGGATGATGGAGCGTTGGATTAACTCCAACCATCCTCTAGCCACAGGCTTGAGGTCCAGTCTTCTTAATTGAACCGGCTTGCCTTTGGAGTCAATCTTCCATTGAGCTCCTTCCACACATATGTCCATGAGGACTTGGTCCAACCTTTGATTAAAGTTGACCCTTCTAGTATAGGGGCGCTCATCTCCTTGCATCATAGGCAAGTTAAATGCCAACCTCACATTCTTCGGGCTAAAATCTAAGTATTTCTCCCGAACCATTGTAACATAATTTTTTGGATTCGGGTTCTTACTTTGATCATGGTTCCTAGTGTTCCATGCATTGGCATACCACTCTTGAACCATTAGGATGCCGACTTGTTGGATGGGATTTGTTAGAACTTCCCAGCCTCTTCTTTGAATTTCATGTCGGATCTCCGGATACTCATTTCTTTTGAGTTTGAAAGGGACCTCGGGGATCACCTTCTTCTTGGCTACAACATCATAGAAGTGGTCTTCATGGGCTTTGGAGATGAACCTTTCCATCTCCCATGACTCGGAGGTAGAAGCTTTTGTCTTCCCTTTCCCTTTTCTAGAGGATTCTTCGGTCTTAGGTGCCATCAATAGTAATGGAAAAACAAAAAGCTTATGCTTTTACCACACCAAACTTAGAATTTTGCTCGCCCTCGAGCAAGAGAAGAAAGAAAAGATGAAGAAGAGGAAGAAATGGAGGAGAGGGAGAAGGGGTTGTGTTTCGACCAAGAAGAGAAGAGAGGGTTGTGTTGTGGGAAAATGAGGAAGAATGGAGGGCTATATATAGGGAAGGGAGGGGGGGTGAAGGTTCGGCCATTTAGGGTGGGTTTGGGTGGGAAATTGATTTTAAATTTTGAAGGTAAGTGGAGTTTATGAGGTAGGTTTATGGGGAAGAGTGGATGGATGTGAGTGGTGAAGAGGTGATGGGGAAGAGAGATTGAGGTGATTGGTGAAGGATTTTGGGGAAGAGTGTTTATGGGATTGTGTGAAAGAGGAGTGAGAAGAAGTGAGTGGAGGTAGGTGGAGATCCTGTGGGGTCCACAGATCCTGAGGTGATCCTGTGGGGTCCACAGATCCTGAGGTGTTCAAGGATTTACAACCTTGCACCAAATTGGGCATGCAAAATGCCCTTGCACACAACTCTGGGCGTTCAGCGCCAGATTGGTGCTTGTTCTGGGCGTTGAACGCCCATTTGTAGCCTATTTCTGGTGTTGAACGCGAGAACCATGCTTGTTCTGGGCGTTCAGCGCCAGCTCTCCTCCAGGGTGCATTTCTGGCATTCAAACGCCCAAATGCTGCCATTTCTGGCGTTCAGCGCCAGAACCATGCTTTGTTCTGGCGTTGAACGCCCAAAACATGCTTCTTACTGGCGTTTAAACGCCAGTAAGGTCTTCCTCCAGGGTGTGATTTTTCTTCTGCTGTTTTTGATTCCGTTTACAATTTTTATATTTATTTTGTGACTCCACATGATCATGAACCTATAAAGACATATAACTAAGAAAAATATAGTTAGATTAATAAAAATTGGGTTGCCTCCCAATAAGCGCTTCTTTAATGTCAATAGCTTGACAGTGGGCTCTCATGGAGCCTCACAGATGTGCAGAGCTTTGTTGAGACCTCCCAACACCAAACTTAGAGTTTGGGTATGGGGGTTTGACACCAAACTTAGAGTTTGGTTGTGGCCTCCCAACACCAAACTTAGAGTTTGACTGTGGGGACTTTGTTTGACTCTGCTTTGAGAGAAGCTTTTTATGCTTCCTCTCCATGGATGCAGAGAGAGATCCTTGAGTTGTAAACACAAGGTTGTCCTTATTTAATTGAAGGATCAATTCTCCTCTGTCCACATCAATCACAGCTCTTGCTGTGGCTAGGAAAGGCCTTCCTAAGATGATGGATTCATCCTCTTCCTTTCCAATATCCAAGTCTATGAAATCAGTAGGGATGTAAAGGCCTTCAACCTTCACTAACACGTCTTCTACTTGTCCATAAGCCTGTTTTCTTGAATTGTCTGCCATCTCTAGTGAGATTTTAGCAGCTTGCACTGATAAACCCCATTTGTAGGGTTTATCTTGTGCTTGATTTAGGGGATTTTATACCCTTTTACCCACATTTATCCATTGAAATAGCATGGTTTTATAACTTCTCCTTTAATTGTGCTTAAGAGTGAAAACATGCTTTTTAGGACTTAAAATAGCTAAATCTAATTCTCCTTAATTCCATTAGATGCCTTGATATGTTTGCTAAGTGATTTAGATTTAGGAGGCGAGGATTGGACCAAGGGAATGTAGGAAAAGCATGTAGAAATGGAGAACTCATGGAGAAATAAAGGAAACGCAAAAGCTGTCAACCCGACCTCTTCGCACTTAATCGGCCATAACTTGAGCTACAGAGATCCAAATGATGCGGTTCCATTTGGGTTGGAAAGCTAACATCCGGGGCTTCGAAATGATATAAGATTTGCTATGGTTGAACCGCGCATGGTGATGCGTACGCGCACGCGCCGTTGCTGCCACCTGGTTCACTTAAAGCAAAACGTGGCCAGCAAATTCTAAAGCCTTGTGGGCCCAATCCAACTCATTTCTAATGCTATTTAAGCCAAGGATTGAAGGGGGAATGGGGATACTTTTTCACTTTAGACGTTAGTTACCATTAGTTTAGTTTGGAGCTTAGTTTAGTAGTGAGAGTAAATTTTAGGGGTTTGTACTAGTGACAAACAACTTTTTGTATGAAAGGATTATTTCTTGGTTTAGAAACTATACTTTACAATGAGATTTTATTAGTGAATTTCTAAACCGTCAAGAATCCATTCATCAAAATGGCGCCATTGCCGGGGATTTGCAATGGTGTTGTGTTATTGGTTATTGTATATATGTGAATAGTGTGAATATGTTTGCTTTTGTTAGCTCTTGCTAGTTTTAGGATTTAATTTTCTTGCTTCTTATTTGATTTTATTTTCATTTTTGCTACTTGATTTTGAGTTCTTCATGCTTACCCTTTTAAGAATACCAAGTGATAAGAATTGCCTTTGAGCTTATGACTCTTTTGAATTGCATGTTGTAGCTAGCCATCATGTGATTTGGATCCTTTTCCCTCGATTAGGCAACCTCTTGATGGATGTTGTTGTGCATTTACCTTAATGCATTGTATTTTATGATTATATCTATCCATATGTTTGACTTGAATGCTTTCATGCTCCTCTCATGCTTGTCTTACCTTACCTTACAAGCTTACTTAAAGCATCTCAAGCACACTAGGATAAGTGACGTGCATGCTTCTTTTGTGACATCGCTCTTTATACTAATGTGTGTTCTAAACCGCGCAATTTAGAATTCACACACCTAATATTTCTTAATGTCACACTAATTCACTCACTCAATTCTAGTGATTTACCTCATTCCAACAATGTATGCTTCCTTGCTTTTATATCTTCTCATCTTATGGTGTTGTATTTTTGTTTTTCATGATAAATGCACCACAAGCAAACATGGAAGCAAGACTAAGACCACGCAGCAATCTGGAGACTCGCCGTACCCCCTTGCTCATCTTTGAGTGCACCGAGGACGGTGCAAACTTTTAAGTGTGGGGAGGTCATCCAACCGATCGGCGATTTTGGGTGACAAATTTCTAATCCCAACACTTTTGCATTTCATTTTAGGTTTTTAGGATTTTTTTTACTTTCATTTTCTTATTTTTGCATATGTATACACAATAAACTTAGTCAAAATAATGAAATTTTTCAAGGATTTCTATCTATAGGGCACCTCAATTGATTTGAGTGAAAACTTTTCATAGAACTTGGGAATTAGGTACATACTCATGTATTGATCAAATGTAAAACCTTATGCATCGATGCTCTTGTATATAGAAAGAAAAAAAAATGAGAAAAACAAAAGAACAAAAGAAAAAAGAAAAACAATATGGAAAAGAAAAGAAAAAAATAGAAAAAGAAAGAAAAGGAAAAAAAAAGAAGAAAAATAATAAAAAGGGGACAAAATTCCCCAAAGCAAAGCTCAATAAGATCAATGCATAAGTGTTGTGAAATGAAAAGGGATGCATGAGTATGTGAAAAAGTGAGTAGAATGGGTAGTTACAGTAGAATTTAATTGTATAGGTTATTATATGGGTTAAGTGGAAAGTTTAAGCTTATCAAAGATTCAAATTCCAAGCTCACTTAACCAAATATGCATCCTACCTTGACCCTAACCCCATTACAACCTATGAAAAGACCTCATGATATATGTATGCATGCATGAAATATTTGTTGATTGTTAGAAGAAAAAACAAATCTTATAAAGCATGATTAAGAGAGAATTGAGAGAATCAACCTTAAACACTTGAGTGAATAGAGTGCAAACACTACCGGTGAGGGTTTGATGCTCAATTACATGTTTTCACCTATGATCATAATTTTCATGCAAGTTTGTAAAAATATTTAATAACTCAATTCAATTGTGGATTAGACTTGCTAGTCCTTAGCCCTTGTGCATATATGTTTCTTGGGAATTGATTTATTTTGACCAAGCACTTGCATTCATTTAGATAGTTGCATATAGGTAGATTGCATTTAGTTAGTTTCCATTGAATAAATTTGGAATGTAGGAAAAGCATGTAGAAATGGAGAACTCATGGAGAAATAAAGGAAACGCAAAAGTTGTCAACCCGACCTCTTCGCACTTAATCGGCCATAACTTGAGCTACAGAGATCCAAATGATGCGGTTCCAGTTGGGTTGGAAAGCTAACATCCGGAGCTTCGAAACGATATAAGATTTGCTATGGTTAAACCGCGCATGGTGACGCGTACGCGCATAGTACGCGCACGCGCCGTTGCTGCCACCCGGTTCACTTAAAGCAAAACGTGGCCAGCTAATTCTAAAGCCTTGTGGGCCCAATCCAACTCATTTCTGATGCGATTTAAGCCAAGTATTGAAGGGGGAATGGGGATACTTTTTTCTTCATTACAATTCCTAGGGAGAACGACCCGAGGTCCAATACTTCGGTTTATAAATTTTAGGGGTTTGTACTAGTGACAAACAACTTTTTGTATGAAAGGATTATTGCTTGGTTTAGAAACTATACTTTACAACGAGATTTTATTAGTGAATTTCTAAACCGTCAAGAATCCATTCATCATGCACCCCATAGATTCCCAGTTTCTCTATTACAGAGAGGGGCATGAGGTTTATCCCTGAACCAAGGTCACACAGAGCCTTAAAGATCATGGTGCCTATGGTACAAGGTATTATGAACTTTCCAGGATCCTATTTCTTCTGAGGCAATGTCAGTTGATCCAGATCACTTAGTTCATTGGTGAACAAGGGAAGTTCATCTTCCCAAGTCTCAATACCAAATAATTTGGCATTTAGCTTCATGATTGCACCAAGGAACTTGGCAGCTTGCTCTTCAGTAACATCTTCATTCTCTTCAGAAGAGGAATACTCATCAGAGCTCATGAATGGCATAAGGAGGTTCAATGGAATCTCTACGGTCTCTAGATGAGCCTCAGAGTCCTTTGGTTCCTCAGAGGGAAGCTCCTTATTGATCACTGGACGTCCCAGGAGGTCTTCCTCCTTGGGATTCACGTCCTCTCCTTCCCTTACAGGTTCGGCCATGGTGCTTATGTCAATGGCCTTGCACTCTCCTTTTGGATTCTCTTATGTATTACTTTGGAGAGTGCTAGGAGGGATTTCAGTGATCCTTTTACTCAGCTGGCCCACTTGTGCTTCCAAATTTCTAATGGAAGACCTTGTTTCATTCATGAAACTTACAGTGGCCTTGGATAGATCAGAGACTAAGTTTGCTAAATTAGAGGTATTTTGTTCAGAGTTCTCTGTATGTTGCTGAGTGGATGATGCAAAAGGTTTATTATTGTTAAACCTGCTTCTTCCACCATTATTAAAGCCTTGTTAAACTGGTTATTAGCAACCATGTCAATGAGTTCTTGAGCTTCTGCAGGCGTTTTCTTTAAGTGAATGGATCCACCTGCAGAAGTATCCAACGACATCTTTGATAGCTTAGATAAACCATCATAGAATATATCCAGGATGGTCCATTCTGAAAGCATGTCAGAAGGACACTTTTTGGTCAGCTGCTTGTATCTTTCCCAAGCTTCATAGAGGGATTCACCTTCCTTTTGTCTGAAGGTCTGAACATCCACTCTAAGCTTGCTCAGCTTTTGAGGAGGAAAAAACTTGGCTAAGAAAGCCGTGACCAGCTTATCCCAAGAGTTCAAGCTATCTCTGGGTTGAGAGTCCAACCACACTCTAGCTCTGTCTCTTACAGCAAAAGGAAAAAGCATGAGCCTGTAAACTTCAGGATCTACTCCATTAGTCTTAACAGTATCACAGATCTGCAAAAATTCAGTTAAGAACTGAAAAGGATCTTCAGATGGAAGTCCATGAAACTTGCAGTTCTGCTGCATCAGAGAAACTAGCTGAGGTTTTAGCTCAAAATTGTTTGCTCCAATGGTAGGGATGGAGATGCTTCTTCCATGTAAATTGGAATTAGGTGCAGTAAAGTCACCAAGCATCCTCCTTGCATTATTGTTGTTGGGTTCGGCTGCCATCTCCTTTACTTGTTCGAAATTTTCAATAAGGTTTTCTCTGGATTGTTGTAATTTAGCTTCTCTTAGTTTCCTCTTCAGAGTCCTTTCAGGTTCTGGATCAGCTTTAACAAGAATGCCTTTTTCTCTGTCCCTGCTCATAAGAAAGAGAAGAGAAAAAGAAACGAAGAGGAATCCTCTATGTCACAGTAAAGAGGTTCCTTATTGTTAGTAGAAAAAGAAGAAGAAAAAATTCAAACACAGATAGAAGAGGGGGTTCGAATTTGGTGAGTGATGTGAGGAAGAGATGTTAGTAGATGAATAAATAAATAGAATAAGATGAGAGAGGGGGAGGATTTTCGAAAATAATTTTTGAAAAAGAGTTAGTGATTTTCAAAAATAGTTTTTGAAAAAGGTTAGTAATTTTTGAAAATAAAAAATATCAAAAATTAAAATAATTAGTTAATTAAAAAGAATTTTTGAAAAAGAGGGAAGATATTTTCGAAAATTAGAGAGAGAGAGAGTTAGTTAGGTGGTTTTGAAAAAGATAAGAAACAAACAAAAAGTTAGTTAGTTGGTTGAAACAAATTTGAAAAGATAAGAAGTTAGGAAGTTAGAAAAGATATTTTGAAATCAAATTTTTTAAAAAGGTAAGATAAGAAGATATTTTTGAAAACATATGATAGAAATTAGTTTTCGAAAAAGATTTGATTTTTAAAATCTCAATTAATGACTTGATTCACAAGAAATCATAAAATATGATTCTAGAAATTAAAGATGCATGCAAGAATGCTATGAATGTCAAGATGAACACCAAGAACACTATGAAGATCATGATGAACATCAAGAACATATTTTTGAAAAATTTTTAATGCAAAGAAAACATGCAAGACACCAAATTTAGAATTCTTTAATGCTTAGACATAAAGAATTCAGGAATGCATATGAAAAACAAGAAAAGACACCAAACATGCAAATGCAAAGATCAAACAAGAAGACTTACCAAGAACAACTTGAAGATCATGAAGAACACTATGAATGTATGAAAATTTTCGAAAAATGCAAGGTGAATATGCAATTGACACCAAACTTATAACATGACTCAAGACTCAAACAAGAAACACAAAAATATTTTTTATTTTTATGATTTTATAATTTTTTTGTATTTTTTTTTAATTTTTTTCGAAAATCATTTTGAAAAAGAAAAATAAGGATTCCAAAATTTTTAATATGAATTCCAAGAATCTTATGCTTTTTAGACTAAAGCTCCAATCAAAGGGTCAGGCATGGCTTAATAGCCAGCCAAGCTTTAGTATGTAAATCAGGAACAGCAGCAGGTGGATTAGCAACAACTAGCTTGCTTTTGATAACAAATTGGAAGCCTCAGTCCAAATGAATTTAGACATGGCTTTACAGCCAACCAGGCTTCACATGCTTCATGAAACACTAGAATTCATTCTTAAAAATTCTGAAGAAAAATATATTTTTGAAAATATTTTTATTTTAAAATTTTTTTTTCGAAAACAAAGGAGAAATTTTTGAAAGATTTTTGAAAATTTTTTTTTTGAAAATAAAACAAAAAGAAAATTACCTAATCTGAGTAACAAGATGAACCGTCAGTTGTCCAAACTCGAACAATCCCCGGCAACGGCACCAAAAACTTGGTGTTGTTGACGGATCAAACTTGGCACTGATGTTACCGGACCAAAAGCTTGCCGAAAACTTAAACAATCCCCGGCAACGGCGCCAAAAACTTGGTGCACGAAATTGTGATCTCTAGAAATGGCTCCAAAAACTTGGTGCTCTAATCTCAATTCATAATTTGTCACAACTTCAATACAACTAACCAACAAGTGCACTGGATCGTCCAAGTAATAAACCTTACGTGAGTAAGGGTCGATCCCACGGAGATTGTCGGCTTGAAGCAAGCTATGGTCACCTTGTAAATCTCAGTCAGGCGGATATAGAATAGTTATGTAGTTTTCAAAATTTAGTAATAAAAGAAGGATAGAAATACTTATGTAAATCATTGGTGAGAATTTCAGATAAGCGCATAGAGATGCTTTCGTTCCTCTGAACCTCTGCTTTCCTGCTGCCTTCATCCAATCAATCCTACTCCTTTCCATGGCTGGCTTTATGTAAGGGCATCACCGTTGTCAATGGCTACATCCCATCCTCTTGTGAAAATGGTCCAAATGCTCTGTCACAGCACGGCTAATCATCTGAGGTTCTCGATCATGCTGGAATAGGATTCACCCTCCTTTTGCGTCTGTCACTACGCCCAGCACTCGCGAGTTTGAAGCTCGTCACAGTCATTCAATCCCAGAGTCCTACTTAGAATACCACAGGCAAGGTTTAGACTTTCCGGACTCTCATGAATGCCGCCATCAATCTAGCTTATACCACGAAGATTCTGATTAAGAGATCCAAGAGATACTCATTCAATCTAAGGTAGAACGGAAGTGGTTGTCAGGCACGCGTTCATAGGGAATGATGATGATTGTCATGTTCATCACATTCAGGTTGAAGTGCGAATGAATATCTTAGAAGCGGAACAAGTTGAATTGAATAGAAAAACAGTAGTACTTTGCATTAATCTTTGAGGAACAGCAGAGCTCCACACCTTAATCTATGGAGTGTAGAAACTCTACTGTTAAAAATACATAAGTGAAAGGTTCAGGCATGGCCGAATGGCCAGCCCCCAAAACAAGATCACAGGATCAAAAATACAATCCAGGATGATTCCAAAGATGTCTAATACAATAGTAAAAGGTCCTATTTATAATAAACTAGCTACTAGGGTTTACAGAAGTAAGTAATTGATGCATAAATCCACTTCCGGGGCCCACTTGGTGTGTGCTTGGGCTGAACTTGAATGTTACACGTGCAGAGGCTCTTTCTGAAGTTGAACGCCAGGTTGTAACATATTTCTGGCGTTCAACTCTGGTTTGTGACTTGTTTCTGGCGTTTAACTCCAGAAAGCAGCGTAGAACTGGCGTTCAACGCCCTTTTACGTCATCTAAAATCGGCCAAAGTATGGACTACTATACATTGCTGGAAAGCCCTGGATGTCTACTTTCCAACGCAATTGGAAGCGCGCCATTTTGAGTTCTGTAGCTCTAGAAAATCCATTTTGAGTGCAGGGAGGTCGGAATCCAACAGCATCAGCAGTCCTTCTTCAACCTCTGAATCTGATTTTTGCTCAAGTCCCTCAATTTCAGCCAGAAAATACCTGAAATCACAGAAAAACACACAAACTCATAGTAAAGTCCAGAAATGTGAATTTAACATAAAAACTAATGAAAACATCCCTAAAAGTAACTAGATCCTACTAAAAACATACTAAAAACAATGCCAAAAAGCGTACAAATTATCCGCTCATCAAGGATGACTTGGTTAAAGTTGAAAACCACTACATCCCTTCAAACTTCATTGTCTTGGACATAGGAGAGGATGAGGATGACTGTGTCATCCTTGGAAGACCTTTCCTAGCCACAGCCAATGCTATCATTGATGTGGCCAAGGGAGAACTGACCCTACAATTAGGGAATGATCACATCTTATTCAAGATGCTTCATCTTAATTCTCCCTCTAAAAGAGAGATAACTATGCAACACCTAGTGTTCCAACCTTCTCTTTCTGTGCAGAGCTTTACAGAGCCCCCAAACATCAATTCTAAGTTTGGTGTTGGGCAGCCCTCAACAAGCTCTAAGTACAAAGATACTAAAAAGAAAGTGCCTAAAGGATGGAGGGACAAGAAAGTCCCAACTGAAGGCCTCTCACCTGGCATGAGAGTTGTCTTCACTAAGAAGGCAGTCTTACCACATACAGTGAGTTGTGTCCTGTCTCTAGAGCATGTGGAGCTCATTCATGAGAAGACATGAAGAAGATTCACTGCAAGGGGTAAAAATCTGAGCCCATACTCACCTCTGTAAGGAGCTAACCGTCAAGCTAATGACATTAAAAGAGCGCTTGTTGGGAGGCAACCCAACCTTGCTCAACTATATTTATTTTCATTTTTCTTTCGGTTTTAGAGTCATGATCATATGCAACATTCAAAACAAAGACAAGAATTTCACAGCAGTGAAAACAGAACACTCTGGATGGAGTGTTAAAGTTGAACGCCAGCCAGGGTATCCTTACTGGGCGTTCAATGCCCTTAATGGGCAGCATTGCTGGCGTTGAACGCCAGCCAGGGAACAGCCCCTGGGCGTTCAAACGCCAATACAGAGAAGCAAGGAATCTGGAATTCCCTAGCCTCTCAGGACCTGTGAGTCCCACAGCATCTTTCACCTACCCCACTTATTCCCACCTACTTTCACACTTTCCCATATACACTTTCCTATAAACCCTAGCCCAATCACATCCATACCACTTCCCCATGACCATCATAACTCCCACCTACTCCCATCCACTTCAAAATCAAATTTCCCACCTAAAACCCACCTTATGGCCAAAACCTTACCTACCCCACTCCTATAAATACCCCTCTCCATAACCCTTCATACATACACCTCTCATACACCCATATACCCACAAGGCCGAGCCCTCTCTCTCCCTCTCTATCCTTCTATTTTCTTCTTCTTCTACTCCATTCTTCTCTTTTCCTTATTTTTTCTCGAGGATGAGCAAAGTTTAAAGTTTGGTGTGGGAAAAACATAGCTTTTTTTCTTTTCATTACCATTTATGGCACCCAAGGTTGGAGACTCCTTTAGAAAGAGGAAATAAAAGGCAGTAGCCAATCCCTCTGAATCTTGGGAGATGGAGAGATTAATCACCAAAGCCCACCAAGACCACTTCTATGAAGTAGTGGCTGAGAAGAAAGTGATCCCTGAGGTCCCTTTCATGCTCAAGAAGAATGAGTATCCGAAAATCCGAAGAGAGATCCGGAGAAGAGGTTGGGAAGTCCTAACTAATCCTATTCAGGGTGTTGGGATTCTCATGGTGCAAGAGTTTTATGCTAATGCATGGGTTACTAAAAACCATGACATTAGTGTGAACCCAAATCCAAGGAATTGGATCACCATGGTCCGAGGAAGAATCTTAGATTTCAGCCCGAAAAATGTGAGGTTGGCGTTCAACTTGCCTCTAATGCAAGGAGATCCTCATCCTTACACTAGGAGAGTCAACTTTGATCAGAGATTGGATCAAGTACTCTCTGACATCTGTGTGGAAAGAGCACAGTGGTAAAAGGATTCCCAAGCCCATTCAACTAAGAAGGCTTGACCTAAAGCCCATAGCTAGAGGATGGTTGGAATTCATCCAAAGGTCCAGCATCCCTACTAGCAATCGGTTAGAAGTGAGTGTTGACAGAGTCATAATGATTCATTGCATCATGATTGGAACTGAGGTGGAAGTACATGAGGTGATTCCTCAAGAACTGTACAAGGTAGCTGAGAAGCCTCACACCAATGCAAGGTTAGCAATCCCACACCTCATTTGTCATCTATGCAATTCAACTGGAATTATCATAAATGGAGATGTCTCCATTGGGGAGGACAAGCCCATCACTAAGAAAAGGATGGAGCAAACTAGAAAGCATGCACAAGAGCCTGTGCAACCACCTCAGTATGAGATTCCTGAGATGCCTCAAGGGATGTACTTTCCTCCCCAAAGCTATCGGGATCAATGGCAAACTTGGAGAATTGAGCACTAACATGGAGTAATTGAGGATGGAACATCAAGGGCATGCTACCACCCTCAATAAAATCAGAGAAGATCAAAGAGTCATAAGGGAAGACCAAAGGGCTATGAGGGAAGAGCAACAAAGGCAAATGGATGACATAGAAGAGATCAAGCATCACATTGGATCCTCAAGGAGGAGCACTAGACGCCACCATTAAAGGTGGATTCGTTCTCTTTACACCTCTTTCCTGTTATTTTCTATTTTTCTATCTGTTTATTTATCTGTTCTCTTGTTCTAGTTGCATGATCATTTGCATTGATGTCTTAAAGCGGTAAAATATTCCATATATCTCTCACCTTGCTTAAACGAAAATTTTATTAAAAAGAATTGAGAGATACATGAATTTCAAGTTTAAAATAAGATTAGTTTAATTAGTTTGATGTGGTGTCATTTGCTTTTGTTTTCTGAATGTATGATTAAACAATGCATATTTAAAGTTGAAATTTTAGAATGTCGGCTCTTGAAAGAATAAGGAAAAAGGAAAAATATTATTAATAATCTAAAAAATCTGAAAATTGATTCTTGAAGCAAGAAAAAGCAGCAAAAAGCAAAAGAAAAAGCATGTTGCAAAAGAAAAAAAAATTAAATGCATGCAGAAAAAAATGGCGAAAAGAACAAAAAATAAATAAAAAGCAAAAAAATCCATTACTGCCCAAAAATGCAAGAAAAGGAGGGCAGATTGAAAAAGCCAATAACCCTTTAAACCAAAAGGCAAGGGTAAAAGGATCCAAGACTTTGAGCATCAGTGGAGAGGAGGGCCCAAAGGAATAAAATCCTGGCCTAAGCTGCTCAATCAAGTTGTCCCTAACCATGTGCTTGTGGCGTGAAGGTGTTAAGTGAAAAGCTTGAGACTGAGCGGTTAAAGTCGTGGTCCAAAGCAAAAAGAGTGTGCTTAAGAACTCTGGACACCTCTATCTGGGACTCTAGCAAAGCTGAGTCACAATCTGAAAAGGTTCACCCAGTTAAAGTGTCTGTGGCATTATTGTATCCGATGGTAATACTGGAAAACAAGGTGCTTAGGGTCACAGCCAAGACTCTGAAAGCTGTGTTCAAGAATCAAAATAAGCTTAACTAAGGAATTCAATAATATCATCTGGATTCTAAGTTTCAAAGGATGCCAACATCTCTGAGTTTCAATGGATAGTGAGATGTCAAAACTGTTCAGAAGCAAAAAGCTACTAAGTCATGCTCATCTAATTGTAACTAAGCTTCGTTTGAAACTTAGAAATTTATTTGTATCTTAATTTTATTTTTCATCCTACTGTGTTTTTAGTTGCTTGGGGACAAGCAACATTTTAATTTTGGTGTTGTGATGAGCGGATATTTTATACCCTTTTTGGCATCACTTTCATATAGTTTTTAGTATATTTTATTTAGTTTTATTAAGTTTTTATAGGTTTTAGTGTTAAATTCACATTTTTGGATTCTACTATGAGTTTTTTTTTATTTTTGGACAATTTCAGATATTTTCTGGCTGAAATTGAGGAGTTGGAGCAGAAGTCTGATTCAAAGACAGAGAAAGCACTGCAAATGCTGTCCAGATCTGACCTACCTGCA
>NC_029786.2:32755884-32759623 GCF_000816755.2 Arachis ipaensis | reverse complement strand
AGCTTTTCTGGAGCTGCAGAATTCCAAATAGAGCGATCTCAATGGATATGAAAAGCTGACTTCCATAGCTTTCCAACAATATATAATAGTCTATACTTTACTTTGGATTAGAAAGTCCAAAACTGGCGTCCAACGCCAGCTTCCTGCCCCCTTCCAGGCATCCAGCACCCAAAGAGCAGAGATCAATGTACAAACGCCCAAAGAGGACCCTCTAGCTGGCGTTCCACACCCAAGAGACCTCATAGCACATGGATCTTATCAAAGCTCAGCTCAAACACTCACCAAGTGGGCCCCAGAAGTGAATTTTAGCACTAAATAGACTATTTTACCCTTACTAGTCATCTGTTTAGTATTTAAGGGATTAAATTTATGTTATTAAAAACTTTTGATCATCATCACGCATACCATACACATTTTACATTGTATTTTACTTCAGTATGAGTTTCTAAACCTCCTAGGTTGAGGAGAGGAGCCCTGCTGAGTCCTATGAATTAATAAAAGTACTATTGTTTCTTCTTCGATCCGTGTTTGATTTATCTCTAAGATGTATATCCGATCTTTATCATGGTGAATAGGATGATCTGAAAAATTAGCTCTGTTCATCACATTAAGATGAACGTGCCTGACAAACACCCGCGTCTACTTGGGTTCGTGTGAATACGTGACTGGAAAGCACGAGTCAACAGCTATGTTTATACATCTCTCAGATGGCTAATCCACGACTTCGTTAGGGACTTCTCGAGACACCAGTTCAACCAATTTCCAGGGAGATTAGGGTCTCCGTGGTATAGGCTAGAATCCTAAGAAGCAGCATCCTCTGATTCAGAAGATTCGACCTTGTCTGTGGCATTTTGAGTAGGATCGCCAAGAGAATGGACTGCTAAGCGCTTCACCCTTCGTCAGATTGGATGACCACGGCCAATGGTATTCAATCTGTAGCAGAGGAGATCAATGACCACGGCCCATGGCGTTGATCACATGCCATAGAAGAAGATCATTCACATGCAAAGAAGACAGTATTACCAGAGTTGATTCAAAAAAGCAAAGCAATTCCAATCCTCAACTCTATCTTTAAAGTATTAGCACCCTATTATAATAATCTCACAAATATTTATCTATCAACCTTTTGATCTGTCTGACTAAGACGTGCAAGATAACCATAGCTTGCTTCAAACCACAATCCTCGTGGGATCGACCCTGACTCGCTCAGGTATTACTTGGACGACCCAATGCACTTGCTGGTACAACAGTACGATGGTGTGGGGATTCATGCTACCAACAAGCATATAGCCAAGATTTTGAACCCAAACATCGATGCCCAGAGCCTCTTTGGACTACTAAATATTTTGTCTCAAGGTGGCTTGTATAACGGATTTTCAATCGGCAATTCTGGACCAGTTGTTCTAAGTTGTCAGGTGATAAAGCACCCCTCGAATATAATGACCCAAGCCGCCCTTGGACAAGAAACACCACAGACACATATTTGGATCTAAACCATTGATGCTCAGAGCTTTGCAACTTAACTTTCTTTTGGGGAGGGTACTTTGCACCTTGAGTCTAGCTATGACTCTAAATGTTTTGTTTTCAAGATTTTGCTTGATACATAAGCACCATAAGCACTTGACTAGGATGCTCTTCAAGCTTATTTTTCTTTCAATTTTCTTAGTCATGGTGCTCAGAGTCTTTGACTTCTCTTTCAACCCATCTTTTCTCTTTTTTTTTCTTGCTTTTCTTCTTTTTCTTTTCAATCCCTTGTGGTTCAAGGATCAACCTCCTTCTCAGTTATGGAGGTTTCATAACAATTCTTTAAATTCTTGGTTCTCAAAAGTCAATATTTTTCTTGTTCAAGGAACTTCACACCTTATGCTCTTAATGCACACATAATCAAAACGTATATACCACCACATGCAATGTAACAAGACAATAATAAAATAAATTCAACTTTTAATCATAAACATCACTTATTTTTCTTTTTAACTACTACTTGAGGATGATACATAAGACACCATTTGAAATTAAAAACATAAACTAAAACAACCTAAAACTAAAGGAAATAGAAACTAAAAGCCATGCATTAACAATAGAACTAGAAAACAGGAAATAGAAAATATCATAAGGAAACAAAAATAGAAATAAGATGAAAAGAACTCAACCACCTCAATCATGTCGGTGGCCATCTCCCTCCTCAGGCTGTGCTCCATAAGGTCCTCTCAGACGCCCTATGTCTTGCCTTACTTGGCGAAGCTCGTGGCGCTAACTCTCTTGCTCAGCCACAATCTGATGGAGGAGGACATCGTGGCTATCTTGAGTGACCCTCATTTGCTCAAGGGATGAGGTCAACTGCTGCCAGTACTCCTGAGGTGGGAAGTAACGCTCTTGAGCACAAAAGGTTGTGGAGGTGCTTGCCGAGCTTCTTCCTCGGCTTGTCCTCCTTTCGAAACCCTTGGGACTCTTGCATATCCCCTTGCATGCTCCATGATCTTCCTTGAGATAGGCCGCTCAATTGGGATAGGAAGGTCATTCTCAATACGGACCCCAGCAGCCTCACAAAGCCTATAGATGAGGTGAGGAAAAGCCAACTTGGCATGTGTGTTGGTATTGGAGGCTATATGATAAATCTGCTGTGGAATGATGTCCTCCACTGCCACCTCTTGTCCTATCATGATGCAATGGATCATGATGGCTCTGTCAGTAGTGCACTCGGAGCGGTTGCTTGTTGGAATGATGGAGCATTAGATGAACTTCAACCATCCTCTAGCAACTGGCTTGAGGTCACTTCGCCTTAGTTGATTCGGGTAGTCATTTGCTCCCACTTTCTATTGTGCACCGGGGAGACAAATATCCGCAAGCACTTTGTCATACCTCCTATCCTTATCCATCCTCTTATCATAGTCTTGCTCCACCGGTGTTGGAGGTGGTATTTGGAGGCTCTCCTTACGCTCATTGGGTCAAAATCAAGGACCTTTTCTCTCACATATGTACGGTAATTCTTGTCGTTCACCTCTCAAGCAAGATCCTTGTATTGCCATAAAATTCTTGGACCTTCAGCTAGTCCACCTCCATGTGTGGATTACAGAGCACTCTCCAACCTCTTCTTTCTATCTCTCTCCGAATTTTTGGATATTCATCTGATTTGAGGTCAAATTTTACCTCCGGAATTACTGTCTTCTTGCGTATGATCTGAAATAAGTATTTTTCGTGTATCTTAGATGAGAACCTTTTTGAGTCAAAGTTTTCGGTTTGAGGAGCCTTTTCCTTCTTCTTACTTGAGGATGATTCAACTCCCTTTGGTTCCATTGATAAAACAAATAGAAAACGAGCGGCACGAGAACACCAAATTTAAAAGTTTGCTCGCCAAACAAAAGAAACTTGAGGAAGGAGAGAGGAAGGCACGGTTGGAAAGAAGAAAAAGTGAGAAATGGAGAGAGGGAGAGGTGAAGTTGTGTATAGAGAAGAAGAAAGGGAAGAAAAGAAAGTAATGTTGGAGGGGTATGATGGAGTAAGGAAAGACGAATAGATATGGGAGAGAGGAGTGAATGTGGAGTTATGGTGGTGGTTATGGGGATTTAAAATTTGATTTTGCGGTTGGTTATGGAGAATGAGAGAAAATCACAGGAAAGGTAAAAGATATGATAGGGGACAAGAGCATGGAAATGATACATGTAGAGAGAATCTTAAAAAAAAAAAGATTTGAATTCAAATTGAGGAGTGAGGTATAGTATGGTCGACGCTAAAAAGA
>NC_029786.2:32744586-32755619 GCF_000816755.2 Arachis ipaensis | reverse complement strand
AAAAATTTATCTCATTTAATATTTATTAATTATCACAACAATTAATAAATATTAAAAAAAATAAATTATGACTATTTTTATTTAATTTTTTTTATTATCAAGTATATTTAATAATGTAAAGAAAAATACTACCAGATGCCGTGCACTACTATCAGCTAGATAAGTAGGACGTAGATATAATGTACTGCAAACATCTTAAGAGAATAAAAAACAAATCTTTAACCAAAACGAAAAGAGGGAGAGAAGAAGGAAATGAGAATTAAAAGGAGACGGTGATGAGTATGTGATAAGTATGAAGAAAAAAATGAAGTGGAATAATCTCCATAAGCTAAGTTTTATTTATTTTTCTTCTTTTCTAGTTTAATTTAAGTTATTATTATTTATTTTGTTATTACACCAGACACATGAGAAGCCTCGTTGGCGGAGAGGAAATCTATGTGTACAGCCGTGAAGTTCTTGCGTTGAACATGGTGGTCGTAGTGATGGGAAGTACAAATAATAATAAAAGAGTGAGTGGGATCCAAGGAGTCGTGAGAGAGTGGCGAAGGAAACGCTTTTTAGAGGTTATGATAAGTTTGAGATGAGTAAGGGAATATGAAAGGTTGAAATGAGGTGTTGAACGGTGGTTTTTGATGGGTTTGGGAATTTTAGTTTGCAGATTTTGAATCGAAATGTGTTAGTTATGTTCTTCCATGCTTTCTTGGCTGTTTTAAGCTTATTCCTTTTTAACTACAAATCAGACATAATAAAAGAATTGTATGAGAAAATTTTCATTTGAAAATTGGATGATGCGGGTAAATTTTTATAGTGGTTTCTGATATTCACGTAATTATTTAATTTGGTCTTCCAAGTTTTAATTTTTTAACAGTGGTCCTCCACATTCAGTTTTAGACACTATAGATTATTTTGGATGCTAACTCAGTTGACGGAATGTTAATGTGACTGCTGGAGGTAACTAATCGCTAGATGATGTGGCAAGATTGTAATGGTATCCAATTTAATCCCTTTTCCATTATAAAATTCTAATTCATCTCTAATTGTCTGAATTGTGTTCCTCTTCTTCTTACTTTTCTTTTTCTTGAATCAGGCAACATTCATGAATTTGAAAAAATTATAGGACAACCACTTTACACATATATTTCATTGCTGGAAAATGTGAGGGTTTTCATTTCATTCGGTTCCCGAAAGGTTGAAAGTTGAAACTCTTCGGCGCGCTTTGTTCACCTTTAATCATGATGTTGTTGTAATTTAGTGGCGAATTAAGATGCTGACTGGAAGAGAAAGCTTGGTTCGTTTGATCGGAAAACGGCGTCGCTTCCTTCCAATCGCCATTCCATTCTCTCCCTAACCCTTCCTCCTAACCAGGCATACCATCCTATAACTTCACTTTTCCATTTCTTTATCTTTCTAATATCAACTATTAATGCCCACCAACTGTTTGAACTTTGAACTCCCAAGACAAGTAGCATCTCACAATTTAACATGTCCTTAAATTCAGTTTGCCTCTGCATTTTTAACTTTATGGTGAATGATGAATTGATTATTTGGTCTGATAATAGCAGTTCTGGAATTCAGTTGGGGAAGGATAATGACTTGAAACGATTTAAGTCTTTAGGGGATAATGAGAATGAGAATGCACTGTCTTCGAGATTGTCCCGTTTGTGGGTCTAAGATCCCTGGAAATAACCGTGAAATAGAATAACCACATAGTACTCCATCATAGGGACTACTATGGTGTCTGGAACTGAATGTGGAGGATCACTATGAGAAAATTAGAACCTCAAAGACTAAATTGAGTAGTTGCGTGAATCTTAAAGACCACTATTGGGATTTACTCTAAGAGGAAAATATTAGACTTGAAAAAATTTGTGCAATTATAATCAACAAAACTTCTTTAAAATAAGGGAAAGTATGAGGATCCAATAAAATATTTGTACAATATGTACAATGGAGGTTTAGGGAGTATTAGAGATATAATCATTAGTGTTACATTTTCCCATCAGCTGAAGCTTTTGGAATGAGTGGTATCATGACATGGTATTAGAACTCTAAATTCGAAAGGTCAAGAGTTTGATCCTTGGTAAACCCCAAAATCGGTTTAAGCTTTTGGGAAGATGTTTATTATCCCTAGTACTCAGATGGTTATTCTAGATAGTATGGGAAATGTTCATTTATTATCCTAGTACTCAGATGGTTATTCTAGATAGTATAAGGGATGTTCATTTAGTAACTCAATAACTCATTACAAATAGTCCATTGGATCCCGTTAAGCTCAATTTTAGTCCGATATTAATCTCGTCCTTTTCTTTATGCAGGCAAAATTGGAACATCCTCGTCATTAATAACATATCAATTTGTTTAGGTTTAACACTTTTTAGAGTCTTGCTGTTTTTGGTGAGAAATCTATAACTTTGTTCATTTTAGGAGTAGTTATGTATTCTACTCAAGTGCATATAACAAAAAATTTTAATAGAACGAATTAACAGAAGTTTAACTTTAACAAATATATATAATCAAATTATTTTTAGTCAAAGGTAGTCAAAACATCAATGAAGCAAGAAGCTTGACTGACCATCTATAGAAATGTAACTGAGCTTGTAACATTATCCGTCATTCATGCATTTCTTGCTTCTCTAGACATGTTAAAGGAGTTAAAGTTACACATGTAGAGATGTACAATACCAAAATTAAGAGCTGTCTCATGTGATGGCTCAAAAAGAAAGAAAAAAAAAAAAAAACTTATCAGAGCTCCATAATCTAAAGCAAGTTAACATCAAAATCTTGCTATAACTAAACCTTTTTGTTATTCCTACCATTCTATCCTCTGTTACAGGTCATATCCAGAGTATTGTAATTTTGAACTACTTTTCCTAATACTGATCTATACACTTGGTAAATTGATTATGCTTCTAATCTATATCATTGGGGTGAAAATTCTATGGAAGAACTTCATATGCCCCATTTTTTTGCCCCCAACTACACACCCTAAGAGGAAGGTTATGCCTCAACATGAATTCAACTTCTGGTAGGGCTAATAGATGAGCCAGTAGCTGCATCCTGTACAGATTCTGGACTATATTTCATAAGCACCCTATCTTTGTTTTGGTTCCACCATTCTGCTGCTTGAGTCTCGTCAAATTTGCGCTTACTGCACCGAGAAGAAAAAAAAGAAAACAAGAATAGATGAAATCATATCCTTACAATGCTTTAGTCACATGCAATGCACATCCCCATATTGAGAAGCATGAATTTTCAAAGATTGAATCATTAGTAAATTTCAGATGGAATATGAAATATCATCTGAGAATTTATTGTATTAGCAAGTGACCAGTACCTGAATCTAATTCGTTTAAAAACTTTTCCACCAGAAGGTAATTCTACAAATGTTACATAAACACCACGTTCAAATTGTTCGATGGTCACTATTTCTTCTTGTTTCTCATTCCCGGGTCTGTGAGGATTAGATGATCTTGGCTTATTTGGACTCAACAAAGATGACTCATTGCTTTCTTGAAGAGCATTTCCTCCATTCATAGATGAACCAGCTTCAGCAGCATCAACGGTTTCTTCCATTTTTTGTTCTGGCTGTTTACGAGAGTCATTGTCTGCGCCATGTATATCATTTGCACTTTGTGACTTTGATTCCAACGTTGATGCAAATAAGGATTTGAATTCCATATTTTCTTTAAGAAATGTCTCAGCATGAGTATGCAAGGTTATTAAAGATTCATAGTCAGGAACTGGTGGCAAGTTCTCAGTCACTTCCCTCAACTGAAACCCACAAATAGATAGATAAACAAATAAATAAAAGAAAACAAATGTAGATGTGAGAGTAAAACACTTTTTAAATGACATGCTAGAAATCATAATCACCAATATCAATCATTTTTAAATGACATGCTATTAAAAGTAGATGTGAGAGTAAAACACTTTTGCTAGTGGGTACGTACAAGATTCCATATTTGTAATATCGAGAGTAAATAACTAAATATCCATTTTGGTCTCTAACAAATTCATAGGACAAATTAGTCCATTGGTATTTCAAAGTTCCCACATTTTTTCACCATTTAAAAAGTGGCATGTTAGTCGGTCCTTCCTTATAAAAGTATTGAAAATTTTTAAATGTACTTATTTGTATAGAGGGACTAAAGATTTTTAAGTCTTAAGAAATTGATTTTGATGAGTTTGGAAAACTCTAAATTAATATTTGTGATGACTAAATATTATTAAAATAATTAATTACAAAATTATTAATCTGATTTTCATTTAATATATATTGATTAATAATTTTGTTCCAGGTTTTTAATATTGGGCTGAAAATGAAATTCTGGTGCAAGCCCAATATGCCTATGAACACTCAGCCTTGATATTAATCTAATTGTGATCATAGTGGCTGAAACAATGTTGTGTTTTATTTGGGCCAAATTGAAGCTATTATTGCTACAAGCCCAAATTAATTTTGATGCTATAAGAACCAATGCTTGATCCAATATCCATCAGAAAGCAAATGTTATCATTTGCCTCGTGCTTTCCCACAGATCCCATTTCTTTACTTTGGATGGATTTCAAATTTAATTTGCTAGCATTGAAAACATAAATGTGAGAGAGAGAAATTGATTTGATGGGTTCAGTAACTCTACACGCTACCTTATACAAGGGAAGTTGGACTTTAATTTCACTTTATCATTATCCATTAGCTAATGTTCAAATTTCTCTCTCCTCTTTCTCATCTTTGCTTCTCTTCTTCGGTTATTACACAGGAAACCATGAAAGCAAAACTTAGCTACCAAATTGAAGAAAGGGCAAGCTACAAGACCATCACAATGATGGCAAGAAAACATAACAAAATAAAAGTGTTATGGCTGAGATTTTCACCAAATATGGTTAGATTTGGTGAAGTAATCTCGAGCTCTTCATGCTCAAAAAGAAGGAAGAAGATTCAGCCAGCAAGGAAGAGACTCTTGGAGGCATGGCTTGTCTTTGATTCTACTCAACCACCACAGGAAGTAGCTAGAGTGGCGAAGTGATGGTAGAGGCAGAGATTGAAGCAGATGAAGTCATCATCATCATCATGAAGCATCAAGGGCCAGAAATCCATCTTGGAGATCAAGCCAAGGATGGAGAGCTCAGATTGATGAAGAGTGATGACCAAGGAAGGACTAGAGGTAATTGCATTTTGGGTTTTGCATGATTATCTCTTCTCTCTCTGTGTGGCCGAACCAGTTCTGTTTCTTGAAGAAGAAGAAGTTGACTTGGGTTTTGGCTTCAAGTGTGAAGGCTTCTCTCTTCTATAAAAAGGGAGAACAGCCACTGTTTGGAGCAAGGAGTAAGATTTGAGAGTGCAAGGCACAGAAGTCTCAGAGTTACCTAAGCTAGCAGTTTTTCTTCTCCTTCAATGTATTCTGTTTAGTATTTTTCTGTTTAATTTTGTCATGTCTTGAGTCTCATGGAAAAAAGGCAAACAGTGAGGTTTGTATGAAAAAGTCATAGAGCGGAAAAAGGCAGAAAGCGCAAAATTAAAAGAAAAAAGCCATAGATGTCCTTAGAGTTCCTTTGTTCATCTATGTTGTGTTTCATGATTCTGTGGGAATCCCCTTGTAAGTTGGGTTAGCACTTTACAAATTGTAATCAGGAAGATTATAGTGAAATTCCATTATGTTTGTATGGAGACTGGATGTAGGCTGCACTGCACTTAGCAGCTAAACCAGGATATATCTGGGTGTAATTTTCTCTCTTCTCTACTCCAATTCTGTTTCTATTGCTCAGGAGTTCAAAGGCCAGCAAGTGTTACTAAGCTAAAAGGGGGCTAAGATTCAACCCCCCTTCTCTTAGCCACTGAAACCATCATATTTGTCATTTGAAACTTTTGTCGGAGTAAAAATTGGATATTTATTATATTCGAAGATTAAAAACAAAGTTTTTACTTTATACTATTTAATTAACCGACTCAATTAGCTGCCAAAGGTCACCAAATCAAAAGATCCTTCAACATATTTCAATTGTTTGAACTTTGAAAACTTTTATTTCTTTTAATTCACAGAAGTTCCTGTTCAAAATTTAGCTCTTCATAAAGAATAAAGATAACTAACTTAACTGTGTTTGATCAATTAATGTTTTCTTAACTCTTATGGTGTTAGAATAACAAAACGCTTTCATGGACCTCCAAAAATATTTGTCTCATCCAACACATGCACCAAAATCTAGTAATTTATTATTGGACGCATGTTTGATCAATCCCTATTTTGTCTTCTCTTTCTGACTTACTTATCTAAAACCACAATATCAACAAAGGAGAATAATTTTCATTCTTTATCCACAAAGATGAGAAAATCTGAAGATAAAAGAATCGTCATTGAGAGTAAGGGATTTGAGAACTACACACATATTTTCATCAATGGGATTAACAGGTTCATCAATGGGATTTGATTCTTAAACTACACAGACATATTTTCTTGCCAATTGTATGATTTTTCATTTCAATTTTATGCCAATCTTGATAAGTAATGCTTTAACAATGTTCAATAGAGGTACCTGATCTGTCATGCACTGGAGATATTCCTTCAGTATTCTATGCTTAGATGATTCCTCTTTAATCAATGAGGTAGATTCCTCAATCTTTTTCTCAAGTTCCCGAATCTTGATATCTTGCATGTCACTCTTCTGCTTCAAATTTTGATTCTTTATCCAGAAAATAAACATTCATAAGAAATAATTAATCAACAAGACATGTTGATATGAGGATTAAGAACTAAACCTAAAGCATGTTAAGACTAAAATTTACTTGGTTTTTTAATTTAGAGACTTCTTGATTCAAAAGATCATTTGTCTTCTTTAAACTATCAATGAGGCTTCTTGAAAATCCGGGGGAAGTAGAACGTGGTGGACTTGGTCTCCTTGCATACGGTGATGGAGGTCTTAAATTACTTGGTGTAGGTGGAGTTGGAGGTTGACTTGATTGTGTAATGGGAACAGAAGCATTCTGCATGACACTAGATGAACTTGGAAACACATCATCCATTGGAATACGCAAAGGAGCTTGAGCAACTCGGACTGTGGAAGAAAAGTCATGCAAAGTTATATTCTTACCCGTCAATGTCTCAAAGTATTTTACAGGATCGGTGCTGCGAGATGAGAGAATTTTCGCATTCTTTGCCTCTCTTGTATCAAATCTTTCCTTTCTATGAGCACGAGTAACATCCTTATTATAAGTGGAAGAAGCACTGCTAGTCTCATGAACTTTAAGCTTGGAATAACAAGAATCACACACACGATGTGGTTTGCTAGGTGTTGGAGCCAATGCTGCTCTTATTGACTTTTTGGAGCTACAAGGATGGCAATACACCAATCCACAATTATAACAATTATGCCTTTTTCTTGTAAAACCAAATGGTTGCCGGCAACCAGAGCAAAGTGATTGGTCAGCTCCAGAAATCCACTTATGTATGCATACACAAAATGTAAAGCTTGAACCACACGAAACATGCTTTACGTGTCTGTCTCTAAAAGCTTCAACCAAAATTGGTGTGTTATGGTCATCTGTGTCTCCATGTCCCAATCTTCCATTGGCACCTCTGCCCCATGTATATAGTTCACCTTTTGAAGTCACCACAGCAACATGATGTGAACCACATGATATTTCCTCTACAACCTCGCCTACTAAATTATCTTTGACCAGACTTGGTGTTCTTCCATTGGACATTGGATTTCCTAGTTGACCATATTTAGTTTCTCCCATAGTAAAGACCTGACCAGAGGCAGTGAGGGCAACAGTCATAGTGGTCCCACATGCTACCTGATGAAAACTATAGTCACTCAGTGCAGAGACACAAGTTGGTTGAAGATAGGTATCCTTGCTAGCATGGCCAAGACGATATTGGTCGCCATCGCCCCATGTGAAAAGCTTCCTAGATGAAGATGCATTTGTACCACAATGATCAACAACCTCTATAATTGCTGCAGTGTGCCATACTCCACATGCAACTTTGATTGCCCTTTGTCCACACATTAGGCGCACCTCCTTCGGATATGATACACTATCTCGATCTCCATGGCCCAAGACACCGAATTTTCCATCACCAAAGGTAAACAGTTTTCCAATGGAGGTAACCAATGCTGAATGCCATGTGCCACATGCTACAGATACAACGAGAAGTCCATCTAAAGGTCCTCCAATCTTCTTTGGTATCCAATGGCTCACTTCAGTGCCATGCCCAAGAAGTCCTGCATTATGTATGTCATCACCCCAAGTAAATATATCACCATGTGTAGACAGAGCACAAGTATGGTATTCACCACATGCAACAAAACCTACACTAGTAACAGCTAAAGACTCCACGAGTTGCAGTCTCCCACGATTTTTATGAAGCCCATGACCAAGTCTCCCTCCAGAGTCATCTCCCCATGTAAACACCTCTCCTTGCCTTGTAATGAGAGCAATGTGATGTACACCACACCCGATCTGATGGACATCAATAACAATATTAGACTCTAATGACTTAGGAGTTAGCACATTCTTTGTCGAAAGGACCTGACTCCCAAACCCATCGTGTGAGGCTCCATGTGCCCAAATTCTTCCCCATATGAAGACATCTCCGAGAGATTCTATGTCGTCTTGTCCGGACAATACACTACTTGCACAGCCAACACTTGACACACTGATACGAGAAGAACCATCTCCTCCACTTGTCCTCAGTGGCATATTTGAAGCTTCTGGTGCCACATCTGATCCAGCTGAATCCAATGAAGACTCATGAGAAGATGAATCCACAGAAAACCTGCCACGGGCGATGGTTGAAGCAAACTCTAATGCCACTCCAAAAGGACGTTCATTATGAGCAAAGTCAGAACAATCCTGCAAATGAAATTAAGGAAAGATGGTTAATTCATTTCTCCAAAAACTTAAATTTTAGATAACCAATAGAATTATCATATATAAGAAACCAATTAATTAGAGACTAAAGGAATTAATTGGAATTAGAGTATCATTCAAAGAAATTCCATTGAAACTCACATCTGTAAACTCACTTCTAGGGCGCTTACTATTATGTCCAGAAGATATTAATGCGTTAAGGCCCGCAAACCATACCTCCACCTCAGCTTTGTCCTTGCAGATCTAGAAACATGAAATAAGGAAAATCAATATAGTTGAAGTTTTCTGCAAGAAATCAATGTGATGGAAGTTACTATGTTTTCTAACCAAATCAAGTGATCGTTCCCCTTTTTTGTAAATAAGTGAAAATGACAGGTAGTCCTTTTCAGGGCGCAAATATCTTCTAAAGACAGCCTACAAAATTGATATATTTGGGTTAATTGCATCCTAAATAAATATAGTATCCAAATAACAAGCATGTCACATACTGTTCTCTGTCCAGGGACGATGCGTGAAACAGAAGATAACTTTAGACTCTTTTCCTTTCCATGAGAAAGCCAAATCAGCTTTGTTTCATCCTGTCAATGGCATAAAGTATGAACCTTTTATACAAAGATGTGAAATTCAAACTATATGATATGCATGCATGTAAACTTTTCACAAAAAAAAAAGAAACTTACTGCTGAGAGCCTAAATGGAACAACTTTTGGCTTCCCTTTTCGACAATACTTTACTAATTGGCTGCCCTTTTTTAAAATAATTAGTGCCTGCATCAAGATGTAAAATGAAAATTAACTTTTAATACCTAAGGCACCTCATCATTATAATCAATATTGGAAAATATAATACTATCAACAAATTCTTATTGCATAAAAAAAGAACTACTTTATTGATCACTATTTTACTTAATATATTTCCCATTGATAAGCTAAGAAGTGAATCTAATCATTACCCAATCAAAAACTATGTAAGAAAATGGTAAATAACTAAATAGCGTTCCATTTGAATGAAAGATTGTGTTCCCTATACATTTGCTTATTTAGTACCAGTATTCTGCTTGTGTTCCATTATCCACTAATTGTAATATATTGGGCTCCTATTTGGTTGGTCTTAAAGACACAAATACTCAGATATGGAGGTATATAGATATGGTTGGTGAAACAGAAGATAGACATGGCAAGATTGAAACAAACTGTCTCTATATGCATCTCATAAAGAAGAGCATTTGTTTCCCATTTTTTGCATCTGTCTCATCATGTTCCTCATCCCAAACGCAACCTTGATGTTCAGTGAAAAATGTTCAAGAAGTCTACTGCTATAGTGGCCACACAAGCAATCAAATAAATTGTAGGTGGAGTACCATCAATAGTCATACCTTCCAATTCACAAAGATTGCATATGAACAATAAAAAAATCAAAGGAAAGAGCCCTAATATTTTGAGTTATCTTTTCATAATATCTGTTAACTCAATGTATGTTCATATGGACACAAAAGTTGATGATAATTCCTTCAATTAAACAAATATAATCTGCAGAGTCAAATTTTCTAAGATTGGAACTAACTTGCTCAATATCACGGTCATAATTCCCATAACTAGCTGGATCTGCCATTCCATCTGAAAGAAACTGCAAGAGAACAACTGAAGAAAAAACTCAAGCACCATGCTTTCTACTTGGGCCTCTCATCAAAATCACCAAAAATACCTTAACATTGAAATTTTCCCCAAAGAAAGCATTAAATATTTTTATTCTTTTAATTTGTTTTATCTTTTGGGAAAAAGGAAAATGCTTGAAGCTCAAAAATGGATATGCTTGGGGGACAGATTTAGAAACCATAGAATGATCCAGATGAAGATCTTTCATTCAGCACCAAAAAAGATTGAAATTTTGGCAAAAGTACCTCTGAAATTAGCATGAAGAAGGGTGTGATGAATTTCTGAGAATGATTGCAATGAGCAGTTGTGTGTGAGAGAGAGAGAGAGAATGCGAAAGTTACGTAGAAGAGACGGGTTTGAGATATTGGCGCGCTTCTTTAACTAAACACACTATGCTTCACCTTCGTCTTAGTTTTTTTAACATTATTTTCTTAGTTTTTCAAGGCTATATGTCCATCGGTTGCACTAAAGTTTCTTTAGCATTACGTATAAACACAATATTGAATAGG
>NC_029786.2:32744015-32744500 GCF_000816755.2 Arachis ipaensis | reverse complement strand
CGTATATTAAAATTAATAATTAAAATAATTATTAGTATAAAATATATATTAAAATATAAATATATATTAGTAATATATTAAATTACATATATATTTATATATAAATATAATAATAATTAATTTTAATGATTAATTTTAGTGTAAGAATAATATTTTTAGAGAAAAGGACAAATAGGTCCTTAACCTTTTGTTCTGCAGACATTTTTGTCTCTGACCATTGAAAAATACTTTTAAGTCCTTGACCTTCACAAAACTTGGACGGATTAGTCCCTCCGTCCAAATGCCTCCGTCAGGGACTGATCCGTCCAAGTTTTGTGAAGGTCAGGAATTTAAAAGTATTTTTCAATGATCAGGGACGAAAATGTCCGCGGAACAAAAGGTCAGGGACCTATTTGTCATTTTCTCATATTTTTATATTGAATAAGTTATATTATTAAGAGTTCGAATAGTTTAGTATGGATAAATGATCTAATAATTGTAAAGGT
>NC_029786.2:32732209-32741881 GCF_000816755.2 Arachis ipaensis | reverse complement strand
TGTTATTATTGACATTGACCAATTAACGTAAAAGTGACATATGACATAATTAATATTTTAATTAAAAAGTTTGATTTGTACTTTATTAGTTTAAATGTTAAGTTAATTCTATTAAATTTTTTATTTTTATCGTATGTAATTTTCTGATTTAATAATATAAAATTAGAAACTAAGGGAGGACCACTAGAAAAATGTCACCATTTTGGAAGGATAGAAATGTGTTTCGGCCCGACCCGGCTGGGTTGTTATCCAATCGGACCCGATTAGCTGATTTGGCAGACCCCGCGACCGGATTGCGACTCGGGATACCTACCTCCTGGCAGTCAGCTGTGTGATAGCTGGGAAAGGAAGCTTTCAGGAAAGGGACCTCTCCTGTGGGACCCGCCCTACTGACAGGGTATATATGGGGAGGGTCCTACCCCTCCCCCGAGGTACGTCATTACCTCCCTTACTCTCACTGCCATCTATATCATTTCTGACTTAAACGTCGGAGTGTCATTGCAGGTGGCTCCCCCTACATCATAGCAACTCGGGAGGTCGTCTGTCCGCATATCCTGCTCACCAGACTCAGATCCAGGCCGATTCCCACCTTCTCACTCAAAGAATGTCTCCGACCCGTCTGGCACACGAAGTCCCGAACATTGGCGCCGTCTATGGGACTGGCCTGAATGGACTTTTTGTTGGGTCCTGTGGAGGCAGACGACAGAGCCGAACCACGCGGAGGAGAAATGGCACCCCGGAGCGGTAGGATAGCCTCTGCGGCTTCCCCGCGAACGTACAAGGTCCCCCCCGCGATGACCCGAGTTACCCTCGCGCTCTCAAGAGAGGCACCCCTTTGAAGGAACAGGCAGCGACAGCGCCAGAATAATACAGGAGTTGCAACATAGGGTGCAGAACTTGGAATGCGAGCTGGCAAGCCGAGAGCCCTACCAACCAGATCCTAGACAAGATCGCTCCCGATCTCCTCAAAGAAGAGGGAGAAGTCCCCGAAGAAGTCGTTCTAGACACACACCGAGCCCCCGATCAGAATCGAAAAGTCAAGGGGAAAGCAGGGAGGTGCCAAGAAGATGGCGAGACCCCCTTATTTACACCCGACCACCGACAAGACAAACTACGGAGGGGAACCGAGAAGACAGCAGAGAAAGAACAAGGAGAACGTGACGTCCCATAATCATGGGGGCAACCCCTTTCCATCATTCTATCCTCGAGGTCCGGCTACCAAAGCACTTCGATAAGCCAACAGACATGAGGTACGATGGGACCCAAGACCCCCAAGAGCATCTAACAGCCTTCGAGGCCAGGATGAACTTGGAAGGGGTGGGCGATGAAGTGAGATGTCGCGCCTTCCCCTTCACCCTAGCGGGACCGGTAATACGTTGGTTCAATGCCCTCCCCCAAGGCTCCGTGACGACCTTTGCGAATATCACCCTCGCCTTCCTAGCTCAGTTTACCACACGTATTGCTAAAGCGAAGCACCCAATCAACTTACTCGGAATGACACAAAGAAGCGGCGAACCGACCAGGAAGTACCTGGATAGGTTCAGTGACGAGTGCTTGGAGATTGATGGCCTAACTGACTCGGTGTCCAGCTTGTGCTTGACGAACGGGTTGCTAAACGAGGATTTTAGAAAACGCCTTACCACCAAGCCCGTGTGGACAATGCAAGAAATCTAAAACGTGGCTAGGGAATATATCAATGATGAAGAGGTTAGCCAGGTCATGGCAGCCAACAAGTGGCAGCCCCCCTACAACCACGCTCGTCAGCCCGGTAACGGGGAAAGGCCTAGGGAGCACTCCAAGGACGGAGCTCCGGCGAAAACCTTCAAGCCGTTCCCCCGGGTAGGGAAGTTTACCAACTACACCCCCTGGCAGCCCCAATTGTTGAAGTCTATCAGCAGATCACCGATAAAGGCATCCTGTTGAAGCCCCGACAGCTCAAGGATAGGACGGGAGGGAACAAAAACCTCTATTGCGACTACCACAAGGGCTATGGCCACAAGACCCAAGATTGTTTCGACCTGAAAGATGCTCTGGAGCAGGCGATTCGGGAAGGCAAGTTGTCAGAATTCTCTCACCTCATAAGAGAACCTCGGAGGCGGGATCGCGGTCGATCTGGCGACGACAAGAACTGCGCTGTGAGACAGAGGCAAGAACCCGAGGAGGACAATGAACGCGGCTTGACGATCGTGAATGTTGTGGTCGGGAGAGACGTGGCTCCTAGGTTAAAGTCGGCATGCAGGAAGGACACCAATGTCTTGGCAGTATCATCATCTAACCCCGCGCCTCCCCCCAGGAGATTTCAGCCAATAGCATTCGGTCCAGAAGACCAATGGTTTGACGACTTAACGGAAAACCCTTCAATGGTGATCACAGCAAGAGTGGGGACTGGTTTGGTCAGGCGAATCCTCGTGGACACCGGGGCCGATTCGAACATCCTATTTCGTAACGTTTTTTATGCTCTAGATCTCCGGGACTCTGACATAAGGACCCACCAGCACGATGTGGTTGGCTTGGGTGACAACTTTATTAAGCCTGATGGGATAGTCTCCCTACCGATCTCAATAGGAGGAGGCCGAGAGAAAAGGCCGGTAATGGCGGAGTTCATTATTTTAATGGACTCTACGGCCTACAACATCATCTTGGGTAGGAAAACCATCAATGAGTTTGGAGCAGTAATTTGTACTAAGCTACTGGTGATGAAGTTTGTTGCTGATAATGGTCAATTGGATCTATCAGGGGAGATTTGGAAACGGCGGTCGCTTGCGACAAAGCCAGTCTCTCCCTAAGGAAGAAGTCCAAAGAAGCATCCGGAGTCTTCTTGACAGACCTAGATGCACGAGTCGACGACAAACCCAGGCCAGAACCCGAAGGAGACCTTGAGAAATTCAGGTTCGGTGACTCGAAAGAAAAGTTCACCTTCGTGAATAGGAACCTCCCTCATGACTTAAAAGAACCATTGGTGGAGATGATCCGAGCAAATGGCGACCTGTTCGCCTGGACACCAGCCGACATGCCGGGAATTGACCCCCATATCATGTCGCACCACCTAGCTGTGAAGGCGGAGGCTAAGCCAGTGGCGCAAAGGAGGAGGAAAATGTCCCAGGAAAGAGCTGGCAAGGTGGCCAGGCAAACGGCCGGCCTGCTAGAGGCGGGATTTATCCGGGAACTGGACTACTCGACTTGGCTATCGAATGTAGTCCTAGTTAGGAAGCCCAGCGGGAAATGGAGGATGTGCGTGGACTATTCTGACCTCAACCAGGCGTGCCCCAAGGATTCTTTCCCCCTCCCTAATATTGATGCTCTTGTTGATGCGGCTGCGGGATACCGGTATCTGAGTTTCATGGACGCATACTCTGGTTACATCCAGATACCAATGCACCGGCTAGATGAAGAGAAGATGGTGTTCATAATGCCAGGAGGAACGTACTACTATAAGGTGATGCCATTTGGACTGAAGAATGCAAGAGCTACGTACCAAAGGCTAATGAACAAGATATTCAACGATCTTATCGGCAAGTCGGTGGAAGTGTACGCAGACGACATTCTGGTAAAGACCACCAAGGCTAAGGACCTCATCGGTGATCTAGAGAACGTGTTCGCATCTCTTCAGCGGCTGATGAGCGGATATTTTATACGCTTTTTGAGGGTAATTTCATGTAGTTTTTAGTATGTTTTAGTTAGTTTTTATTATATTTTTATTGGTTTCTAGGCAAAATTCATATTTCTGGACTTTACTATGAGTTTGTGTGTTTTTCTATGATTTCAGGTATTTTCTGGCTGAAATTGAGGGAGCTGAGCAAAAATCTGATTCAGGCTGAAAAAGGACTGCAGATGCTGTTGGATTCTGACCTCCCTGCACTCGAAATGAATTTTCTGGAGCTACAGGAGTCCAAATGGTGCGCTCTTAATTGCGTTGGAATGTAGACATCCAGGAATTTCCAACAATATATAATAGTTTATACTTTTCTCAAGGATAAACGACGTAAACGCCAGTTCCATGTTGCATTCTGGCGTTAAACGCCAGAAACAGGTTACAAGTTGGAGTTAAATGCCAGAAACAGGTTACAACCTGGCGTTTAACTCTGGAAACAGCCTAGGCACGTGTAAATCTCAAGTCTTAGCCCCAACACACACCAAGTGGGCCCCAGAAGTGGATTTCTGCACTATCTATCTTAGTTTACTCATTTTCTGTAAACCTAGGTTACTAGTTTAGTATTTAAACAACTTTTAGAGATTTATTCTAGACCTCATGACATTTTAGATCGGAACTTTGTACTCTTCGACGGCATGAGTCTCTAAACTCCATTGTTGGGAGGTGAGGAGCTCTGCTGTGTCTCGATGAATTAATGCAATTATTTCTGTTTTCTATTCAAACACGCTTGTTTCTATCTAAGATGTTCATTCGTACTTCAATATGATGGATGTGATGATCCGTGACACTCATCACCATTCTCAACCTATGAACGCGTGCCTGACAACCACCTCTGTTCTACCCTTGATTGAATGAGTATCTCTTGGATTCCTTAATCAGAATCTTCGTGGTATAAGCTAGAATCCATTGGCAGCATTCTTGAGAATCTGAAAAGTCTAAACCTTGTCTGTGGTATTCCGAGTAGGATTCAGGGATTGAATGACTGTGACGAGCTTCAAACTCACAAGGGTTAGGCGTAGTGACAGACGCAAAAGGATCAATGGATCCTATTCCAGCATGAGTGAGAACTGACAGATGATTAGCCATGCGGTGACAGCGCACCTGGACCATTTTCACTGAGAGGACAGATGGTAGCCATTGACAACGGTGATCCACCAACACACAGCTTGCCATAGGAGGAACCTTGCGTGCATAAAGAAGAAGACAGGGGGAAAGCAGACATTCATAAGACAAAGCATCTCCAAAACTCCAACATATTCTCCATTACTGCATAACAAGTATTTACTTCATGCTCTTTTATTTTTCGCAATTCAGACTGATAATCATAATTAATCTCCTGACTAAGATTTACAAGATAACCATAGATTGCTTCAAGCCAACAATCTCCGTGGGATCGACCCTTACTCACGTAAGGTATTACTTGGACGACCCAGTGCACTTGCTGGTTAGTGGTACGGAGTTGTGAAAAGTGTGAATCATAATTTCGTGCACCAGCGGCACGACATGAGGCTTAACCCGCTCAAGTGTGCCTTCGCCATGGAAGTCGGAAATTTCTTAGGGTTTATGATAACCCAAAGAGGAGTGGAGGCCAACCCGGAGAAATGCAAAGCAATCTTACAAATGAAGAGCCCGAGATGCGTAAAAGACATCCAGAGATTGGCGGGAAGGCTCACCGCACTATCCCGCTTCCTCGGTGCATCCGCCAAAGCTCTGCCATTTTTCAACTTGATAAAAAAGTGGATAGTGTTTGAATAGACCCCGGCGTGTGAAGAAGCCTTGAAGCATTTCAAGGACATAATCTCGGCACCGCCTGTCTTCGAGAAACCTAAGAATGGAGAGGCGATGTACCTGTGCTTAGCAATAACTGATGAGGCTTTGGCAACAGTCCTGGAGCGAGAAGAAGAAAAGACTCAGCAACCAATCTATTTTGTAAGTAAGGCGTTACAAGGGGTGGAGCTGAGGTACAGTAAGCTAGAAAAGCTAGCATACGCACTCCTGACCTCCTCCCGTAGGCTGCGACAGTACTTCCAAGGACACCAGATAATCGTCAGGACGGACCAGGCAATCCGCCAAGTATTCTAGAAACCTAATGAGCGGATAATTTGTACGCTTTTTGGCATTGTTTTTAGTATGTTTTTAGTAGGATCTAGTTACTTTTAGGGATGTTTTCATTAGTTTTTATGTTAAATTCACATTTCTGGACTTTACTATGAGTTTGTGTGTTTTTCTGTGATTTCAGGTATTTTCTGGCTGAAATTGAGGGACTTGAGCAAAAATCAGATTCAGAGGTTGAAGAAGGACTGCTGATGCTGTTGGATTCTGACCTCCCTGCCCTCAAAGTGGATTTTCTGGAGCTACAAAACTCAAAATGGCGCGCTTCCAATTGCGTTGGAAAGTAGACATCCAGGGCTTTCCAGCAATCAATAATAGTCCATACTTTGGCCGAGTTTAGAAGATGTAAAAGGGAGTTGAACGCCAGTTCTACGCTGCTGTCTGGAGTTAAACGCCAGAAACAAGTCACAAACCAGAGTTGAACGCCAGAAATACGTTACAAACTGGCGTTCAACTCCAAAATTGACCTCTACACGTGTAACATTCAAGCTCAGCCCAAGCACACAACAAGTGGGCCCAAAAGTGGAATTTTACAATGACGACCCAGTGCACTTGTTGGTTAGTTATGCGAAGTTGTGAAGATATGTTTAGACCATGGTTCTGTGCATCCGTTTTTGGTGCCATTTCCAGGGAATCAATTTCGAACAATAATTCACAACCTGAGTAACAATTTCGCATACCAAGTTTTTGGCGCCATTGCCGGAGATTGTTCGAGTTTGGACAACTGACGGTTCATCTTGTTGCTCAGATTAGGTAATTTTCTTTTTGTTTTCTTTTCAAAAAAAAATTTTTCAAAAATTTTTCCTTTGTTTTCGAAAAAAAAAATTTTTAAAAAAAAAATTTCAAAAAAAATGTTTTCAAAAATATATTTTTCTTCAGAATTTTTAAGAATGAATTCTAGTGTTTCATGAAACATGTTGAATCCTATCTGGCTGTAAAGCCATACCCAAACTGCTTTGGGATTGGTCTTCAATTAATCACCTCAATGGATGTAATTTACATGCTAAATCTTGGCTGGCTATTAAGCCATGCCTAACCCTCAGATTGGAGCTTTAGACTAAGAATTGAAGATTCCTGGAATTCATATTAAAAATTTTGGAATCCTTATTTTTTCTTTTTCAAATAATTTTCAAAAAAAAATCATAAAATCATAAAAATCAAAAATATTTTTGTGTCTCTTGTTTGAATCTTGAGTCATGTTATAAGTTTGGTGTCAATTGCATGTTCATCTTGCATTTTTCGAAAAAAATTCATGCATTCATAGTGTTCTTCATGATCTTCAAGTTGTTCTTGGTAAGTCTTCTTGTTTGATCTTTGCATTTGCATGTTTTGTGTCTTTTCTTGTTTTTCATATGCATTCTTGAAATCTTAGTGTCTAAGCATTAAAGAATTCTAAGTTTGGTGTCTTGCATGTTTTCTTTGCATTAAAAATTTTTCAAAAATGTGTTCTTGATGTTCATCATGATCTTCATAGTGTTCTTGGTGTTCATCTTGACATTCATAGCATTCTTGCATGCATTCATTGTTTTGATCCATAACTTTCATGCATTGCATCATTTTTCTTATTTTTCTCTCTCATCATAAAAATTCAAAAATAAAAAAAATATCTTTCCCTTCTTCTCTCTTAAAATTTCAAAAATTAGATTTGACTTTTCAAAAATTTTTAAAATCTAGTTGTTTTTATGAGTCAAATCAAATTTTCAATTAAAAAAAAATCTTATCTTTTTCAAAATCTTTTTCAAAAATCAAATCTTTTTTTCAATTGTTTTTAGTTATTTTCGAAAATTTTAAAAAAAATTTTTAAAAATCTTTTTCTTAATTTTACATCATATTTTCGAAAATAACATCATCAATTAATGTTTTGATTAAAAAAATTTCAAGTTTGTTACTTACTTGTTAAAGAAAGATTCAAACTAAATTTGTTTCAACTAACTAACTAACTTTTTGTTTGTTTCTTATCTTTTTCAAAACTACCTAACTAACTCTCTCTCTCTAATTTTCGAAAATATCTCTCGTCTTTTTCAAAATTTCTTTTTAATTAACTAATTATTCTAATTTTTTATTTTAATTTTCGAAAATTACTAACACTTTTCAAAAATTATTTTCGAAAATCACTAACTCTTTTTCAAAAATTATTTTCGAAAATCCTCTTTCTCCCTCATCTCCTTCTAATTATTTATTTATCTACTAACACTTCTCTTCATCTCACATCTCTGCTCCTATCATCACCTTTGTGTTTGGATTCTCCATTCTTCTTCACCCCTATTCCTTTTCTTCTTCTACTAATAATAAGGAACCTCTTTACTGTGACATAGAGGATTCCTCTTCTTTTCTTGTTCTCTTCTCTTTCTTATGAGCAGGAACAAAGAAAAAGGCATTCTTGTTGAAGCTGATCCAGAACCTGAAAGGACTCTGAAGAGGAAACAAAGAGAAGCTAAATTACAACAATCCAGAGACAACCTTATTGAAAATTTCGAACAAGTAAAGGAGATGGCTATCGAACCCAACAACAATAATGCAAGGAGAATGCTTGGTGACTTTACTACACCTAATTCCAATTTACATGGAAGAAGCATCTCCATTCTTGCCATTGGAGCAAACAACTTTGAGCTGAAACCTCAGCTAGTTTCTCTGATGCAGCAGAACTGTAAGTTTCATGGACTTCCATATGAAGATCCTTTTCAGTTCTTAACTGAATTCTTGCAGATATGTGATACTGTTAAGACTAATGGAGTAGATCCTGAAGTCTACAGGCTCATGCTTTTCCCTTTTGCTGTAAGAGACAGAGCTAGAGTGTGGTTGGATTCTCAACCCAGAGATAGCCTGAACTCTTGGAATAAGCTGGTCACTGCTTTCTTAGCCAAGTTCTTTCCTCCTTAAAAGCTGAGCAAGCTTAGAGTGGATGTTCAAACCTTCAGACAGAAAGAAGGTGAATCCCTCTATGAAGCTTGGGAAAGATACAAGCAGCTGACCAAAAAGTGTCCTTCTGACATGCTTTCAGAATGGACCATCCTGGATATATTCTATGATGGTTTATCTGAGCTATCAAAGATGTCATTGGATACTTCTGTAGGTGGATCCATTCACCTAAAGAAAACTCCTGCAGAAGCTCAAGAACTCATTGACATGGTTGCTAATAACCAGTTCATGTACACTTCTGAGAGGAATCCTGTGAGTAATGGGACGCCTCAGAAGAAGGGAGTTCTTGAAGTTGATACTCTGAATGCCATATTAGCTCAGAACAAAATATTGACTCAGCAAGTCAATATGATTTCTCAGAGTCTGAACGGAATGCAAGCTGCATCCAACAGTACTCAAGAGGCTTCTTATGAAGAAGAAGTTTATGATCCTGAGAACCCTGCAATAGAAGAGGTAAATTACATGGGTGAACCATATGGAAACACCTATAATCCATCATGGAGAAATCATCCAAATCTCTCATGGAAGGATCAAAGGTCTCAACAAGGCTTTAATAATGGTGGAAGAAATAGGTTTAAGAATAATAAACCTTTTCCATCATCCACTCAGCAACAGATAGAGAACTCTGAACAAAATACCTCTAATTTAGCAAACTTAGTCTCTGATCTATCCAAGGCCACTGTAAGTTTCATGAATGAAACAAGGTCTTCCATTAGAAATTTGGAAGCACAAGTGGGCCAGCTGAGTAAAAGGATCACTGAAATCCCTCCTAGTACTCTCCCAAGCAATACAGAAGAGAATCCAAAAGGAGAGTGCAAGGCCATTGACATAAGCACCATGGCCGAACCTGTAAGGGAAGGAGAGGACGTGAATCCCAAGGAGGAAGACCTCTTGGGACGTCCAGTGATCAATAAGGAGCTTCCCTCTGAGGAACAAAAGGAATCTGAGACTCATCTAGAGACCATAGAGATTCCATTAATCCTCCTTAT
>NC_029786.2:32706330-32732032 GCF_000816755.2 Arachis ipaensis | reverse complement strand
AGTCTTGGATACTGGAAAGGAAGAGGATGAATCCATCATCCTAGGAAGACCTTTCCTAGCCACAGCAAGAGCTGTGATTGATGTGGACAGAGGAGAATTGATCCTTCAATTAAATATGGACAACCTTGTGTTTACAACTCAAGGATCTCTCTCTGCATCCATGGAGAGGAAGCAGAAAAAGCTTCTCTCAAAGCAGAGTCAACCAAAGCCCCCACAGTCAAACTCTAAGTTTGGTGTTGGAAGGTCACAACCAAACTCTAAGTTTGGTGTCAAACCCCCATATCCAAACTCTAAGTTTGGTGTTGGGAGGTCTCAACAAAGCTCTGCACATCTGTGAGGCTCCATGAGAGCCTACTGTCAAGCTATTGACATTAAAGAAGCGCTTGTTGGGAGGCAACCCAATGTTTATTTATCTAATTTTATTTTTGTTTTTCATGTTTTCCTAGGTTCATGATCATGTGGAGTCACAAAATAATCAAAAAAATTGAAAACGGAATAAAAAACAGCAGAAAAAAATCACACCCTGGAGGAAGGCCTTACTGGCGTTTAAACGCCAGTAAGAAGCATGTTTTGGGCGTTCAACGCCATAACAGAGCATGTTTCTGGCGCTGAACGCCAGAAATGGGCAGCATCTGGGCGTTTGAATGCCAGAAATGTACCCTGGAGAAGAGCTGGCACTGAACGCCCAGAACAAGCATGGTTCTGGCGTTCAACGCCAGAAATGGGCAATAAATGGGCGTTCAACGCCCAGAACAAGCACCAATCTGGCGCTGAACGCCTAGAGTTGTGTGCAAGGGCATTTTACATGCCTAATTTGGTGCAAGGTTGTAAATCCTTAAGCACCTCAGGATCTGTGGACCCCACAGGATCATCTCAGGATCTGTGAATCTCACAGGATCCCCACCCACCTCACCCTCTCTCTCTCCATTCATGGTCATCCCTTCTGTTTTCCATTCACCATTCACATCCATACACACATCCCTCCATCTCCTCCATATCTTTTTCTTCTTCATCTATTCTTTCTTCTCTTGCTCGAGGGCGAGCAATATTTTAAGTTTAGTGTGGTAAAAGCATAAGCTTTTTGTTTTTCCATTACCATTAATGGCACCTGAGGCCAGAGAAACCTCAAGAAAGAGGAAAGGAAAGACAATTGCTTCCACCTCTGAGCCATGGGAGATGGAAAGATTCATCTCACAAGCCTAGGATCTAGTTACTTTTAGGGATGTTTTCATTAGTTTTTATGTTAAATTCACATTTCTGGACTTTACTATGAGTTTGTGTGTTTTTCTGTGATTTCAGGTATTTTCTGGCTGAAATTGAGGGACTTGAGCAAAAATCAGATTCAGAGGTTGAAGAAGGACTGCTGATGCTGTTGGATTCTGACCTCCCTGCACTCAAAGTGGATTTTCTGAAGCTACAAAACTCAAAATGGCGCTCTTCCAATTGCGTTGGAAAGTAGACATCCAGGGCTTTCCAGAAATCAATAATAGTCCATACTTTGGCCGAGTTTAGATGATGTAAAAGGGCGTTGAATGCCAGTTCTACGCTGCTGTCTGGAGTTAAACGCCAGAAACAAGTCACAAACCAGAGTTGAACGCCAGAAATACATCACAACCTGGCGTTCAACTCCAGAAAGAGCCTCTGCACGTGTAACACTCAAGCTCAGCCCAAGCACACACCAAGTGGGCCCCGGAAGTGGATTTATGCATCAATTACTTACTTCTATAAACCCTAGTAGCTAGTTTATTATAAATAGGACTTTGTACTATTGTATTAGACATCTTTGGATTATCTTTGGATCATTTTTAGATCTCTAGACCTCCATGGGAGGCTGGCCATTCGGCCATGCTGACCCTCTAATCACTTATGTATTTTCAACGGTAGAGTTTCTACACTCCATAGATTAAGGTGTGGAGCTCTGTTGTTCCTCAAAGATTAATGCAAAGTACTACTGTTTTCTATTCAATTCATCTTATTTCACTTCTAAGATATTCATTTGTACTTCAACCTGAATGTGATAAACGTGACAATCATCATCATTCCCTATGAACGTGTGCCTGACAACCACTTCCGTTCTACCTTAGATTGAATGAGTGTCTCTTAGATCTCTTAATCGAACAATCTCCGTGGGATTCGACCCTTACTCACGTAAGGTATTACTTGGACGACCCAGTGCACTTGCTGGTTAGTTATGCGAAGTTGTGAAGATATGTTTAGACCATGGTTCTGTGCATCCATTTTTGGTGCCATTGCCAGGGAATCAATTTCGAACAATAATTCACAATCTGAGTAACAATTTCACATACCAAAACCCGATCTGGCGGGCAGGATGATGACCTGGGCAATTGAACTGTCTCAGTATGACTTGCAGTAAGAACCCAGACATGCGATCAAGGCCCAAGCTACGGCTGACTTCTTGGTAGAAGTAACGGGAAGCCCTCCCGAGACGCTGAGCACACGGTGGAAGCTCCATGTGGACGGAGCCTCTAACCAAACATTCGGAGGAGCGGGGATCATCCTGGAAAGTCCAACCGAAGTTGTATATGAGCAATCGGTCAAGTTTAAATTCCCGGTGTCCAACAATTAAGCGAAATACGAGGCCCTTCTTGGAGGCCTAGTCCTGGCAAGAGAGGTCAGGGCCACCAGAGTAGAAGTATGTAGCAACTCTCGGGTCGTGACTTCACAGATTAATGGAACGTACCAAGGCAAACATTCACTATTGGAGAAATACTTGGAGAGGGTCAAAAAGCTGAGTGAGGCGTTCGACGAGGTCACGGTGCAGCACGTTCTGAGAGAGAGGAACACTCGGGCGGACCTCCTATCAAAACTGGCGAGCACAAAGCCAGGAACAAGCAACCGGTCTCTGATTCAAGGTTTAGTAAAAGAACCAACGGTGACCCTGCATATAACACGGGGAACCGGCCCTCCTTCCTTGGTGGACCCAATCATTGATTTATTGGAAAAAGGTAAGCTCCCGAATGACGATAAGACGGCAAAGGCACTAAGAAGAGAAGTGGCCAAGTATACGATAATACAAGGCCAACTGTTTAAGAAAGGGCTCAGCCAACCCCTATAGAAGTGCCTGCGCCCCGACCAAACTGACTACGTGTTAAGGGAGGTCCATGAGGGATGTTGCGGCCACCACATCGGGGGAAAGGCCTTAGCCCGGAAGCTTGTCAGGGCCGGTTATTACTGGCCCTCAATGATGACGGATTCTAAAGAGTTCGTGAAGAGGTGTAGAAGATGCCAAGAGAACGCCAACTTCCACAAAGCGCCAGCAGGCGAACTAAGCCTACTGATGGCCTCTCGACCATTCTCACAATGAGGAGTCGATCTGTTAGGGCCTTTCCCGGTCGGACCGGGACATGTAAAGTACCTAATTGTCGCCATCGACTATTATACCAAGTGGATAGAGGCCGAGCCACTCGCCAGCATATCCTCGGCTAATTATCAAAAGTTCATGTGGAGACAAGTAATAGCCATATTTGGGGTCCCGGAGGTCGTCATCTCGGACAATGGGACACAATTTGCCGATAAGAAATTCGGAGAGTTTCTTGCCGGCCTGGGCATAAGGCAGAAATTCTCGTCTGTTGAGCACCCCCAAACCAACGGCCAAGTCGAAGCTGCAAACAAGGTCATCCTACAAGGCCTCAAGAAGCGACTTGACCAAAAGAAGGGATCATGGGCAGACGAATTAGCCTCGATCCTCTGGTCCTATCGCATAACTCAGCAGTCATCTACCGGGAAGACGCCCTTCCGGCTCACCTATGGGGTGGATGCGATAATACCCGTGGAGATCGGGGAACCGAGCCCACGACTACTTTTGGAAGGAGTAGAAGAGGCCGTAGAAAAGGACTTGGTGGATGAGGCTAGAGAGATGGCCCACTTGTCGGAGACGGCATTGAAACAAGGGAAAGTTGGTGGCAAATTGGGAAGGCCCATACAGGATAAAGGAGGTGCCCGGCAACGGCGCCTACAAACTGGAACGATTGGACGGTAGAGAAGTGCCGAAAACCTAGAACGCGAGCAACCTAAGAAGGTTCTATTCCTAGTGCCGGTCTAACTGGTTTAGTAAGAACCGTATTACTTTATGTTTGGATTATTTGCCATTAATTGTTTAGTTGGAATTCGCCGTCTCCTTTTTTTGACGTTAATTGTTTCATACTTATTCAAATTAATCAAGTCACTTTGCCAAGTAGAAGTAACCGACGCCTTAACGACACGATATCCCGAGACTGATCACCCCGGGAACCACTGAAGTAGCATACGCCACAATAGACGGCCACTAAAACGGTAAAAGCCATGACCTGGCTTCGTTAATTACCAACGAAACGGTAAGAAACCATCAAACAAGTTAATTACCGACAAAGCGGCGAACAAACAGTTTGTTGCATACCGACAAAACGACGAACAAGTTCGCCAAAACTACTAAAGTGTTCAAAGATGTACAAATTACAACATCCAAACAAAATAAAGTGAGATTACTGACGTCGGGTTTTCTACCAGTAAAGAAATTCATAGAAACGGTTGCGTTGTAGATATAGTTTCTAAACTGGCAAAAATCCCTTCGTACAAACGTGTTGGGTGTCACAAGTAACAAACCCCTTTTTAAAAATTGTTAACCGAGTATTCAAACCTCGGGTCATCTTCTCAAGGAACTGCGAGGAAGTATGTTCTTATTATTGGCTATAAAATTAATTCAAATAACAGTCTGTAACATGAGAGAATTCATAAATCAATTTATAATAATCAATTCAAATGTTGGAATAAATAAATAGAAGTAAAATTAAAACTAAAAGAACATTAAACCTAGATCCAGAGTTACTCTTAAAACAAGAAGAAATCCTAAATCCTAAAAGAGAGAGAGAAGATCTCCCTCTTAACTAAATCTAAATCATTGAAAGGTGGAAATATGCGAGCTCTCTTTGAATGGAAGCATTCCCACACTTTATAACCTCTGGTCTATGCTGTCTGTACTTGGATCTGGGCCAAAAAGGGCTTCAGAATTCGCTGGGGGCGTACTCTGTAATTTCTGGTGCGTGGCCTCTGTCACGCGTCCGCGTGGGTCACGCGGTCGCGTCATTTGGAGCTCTACCTTGCCACGCGGTCACGTCAGTCATGCGGCCGCGTCGCTGCTGATTCGTGCTTGGCACGCGATCGCGTCATCCATGCGATCGCGTGGATACCAGTTTCTTTAAAGCTCCGTTTTGCTTCCTCCTTCCATTCTAGTATGTTTCCTTTTTCATCCTTTAAGTCATTCTGCCTTTAGAAAATCTGAAACTACTCAACACACTAATCACGGCATCGAATGGAAATAAAAGTAATTAAAATAATTAATTTTTAAAGCTTAGAAAACATGTTTTTCATTATATGACATAATAAGGAAGGGAAAGTAAAACTATGCAATTAATGTGAATAAGTAGGTGAAGAGTTGAATAAATCACTCTAATTAAGCATAAAAGAACTTATGAAATATGGGTTTATCAACCTCCCCACACTTAAACACTAGCATGTCCTCATGCTAAATCCAAGGTAAATAATTAAGGTTAAAGTGATGGAATGTTATGAAATGCAACCTATGCTAAATACATCTACCTAATGAGTCATGAAATTCTAATTCATCCACTCATATATAAAGCTTACATGTAGCTAAGTTAATTCACATTCTCAAGGAGTTGTGTGTATATATATGGCCAACCCTTAAATAATAAAGCACTTTAGCAAATGAGATGGGAAAGAAAACATTGTACAAACTTGCAAAACAATTAGTAAATTTTAAGCACAGATATATGTTGATGAGTTATTGAACCCTCACTGGATTTTGTGTTTACTCTCTAGTCACTCAGTGTTTATTGGGTTTATTCACTCTATTTTTTTCTTTTTATTCTTAATTTCTACAGCTTTGTTTTTCATCTAACATATCAACAATTATAGAATATAGTCATACCAAAAAGTCATGAGGTCTTAATTAAGGTTGTAATGGGGCCAAGGTAAAGGTAAGGATTTATGTATAGGGTTAAGTGAGCTAATAAGCGAATCCCTAATTAGACTAAGATCTCACCTAACATACACATCTAGTAAAATAAAATTTCTTTACCTAATTTCCCATAATTTCCCACTTATTGTTACATGCTCATGTTTCACTTTTTATTTTATTTTATTCCATGTGCATTGTTTTCATTGGGGAATTTCCTTTTTGTATTCCTTTTTATTTAGATGCTGAAAAATAACTTTTTTTTAATGCACATGATAACTAAATCACTTAGATTTTGTCATGAGCATGCTTCCCAAATTTTATTTTATTCCTTTTTACTTTTTCTACCCTTTTGTTTCTATTACCATGTTTCCAAAAGGTTTCCCACATTTAACTCTATTTATAATTTTCTATCTTAAGCTAACCAAGGATTTACTTGGGATTTTCTTTTGTTTTTCTGCTTAAGGCTAGTAATTTGGCTAAATAGAATAAAGGGGTTTTAAAAGGCTCAAGGGGGCTAACAAGGGTAGTGTAAAAGGTAGGTTGATTTGGGGTGAGTGAGCTAAAATCAAATGATGGCCTCAATCATTCTCTTGGTATGTATCTATTCTATATTCTATAATTGGACATATAGAATAAAGCAAAGGAAAGAACATCAGAATAAAAAGAAATGTAACACACAGAAATGAAATTATGGTTTGAATGCAACCATACATTTTAAGCTCAAGACTCACAGGCTGTGTGTTCTCTAACTCAAGCAGCATATATCATTTATATATTATATGCAAGTTTAGTTAAAAATTCCCATTATTCTCATAAAAAAATTATTTTAGGGTAGCTTTTAAAGTTTTAATGTTCCTCCTTGATGAAATGTTGTCAACTAACATGTAATGCTATATATACAAGGTGTGGGTTATTTTGATTCTGTTAAAGTTTCTAGTTTACTTCCTTTTTATATTTTTCTATTTAAACTATACTATCTTATGCTAAAAAGGGTAAACTATACTAATTAATCCACTAATAAATCAGAATTGCAAACTAAACTAAATAACTAAAATAAACTAAATGGCTAAAGTATGAACTAAAGATGCAAAATGCAGCACATAGAGTAAAATACACAAGTAGCAATGTATAAGTACTCAGAAAATAATAATAAAAGAAAAAGAAAAATACAGAAAAATATCCAAAATAAAAGAAAAAGTATGTAGTGGTTCACCAAAATGAACGCCAGAGATGGCGACCTCCCCACACTTAAAATGAAGCATCGTCCTCGATGCTCAATCAAGCCTGGTGTGAAGGAGTGTCATCAATGGTAGGGATGGTAGCTGGGGTCTCCGTGGCGGTGGTGGGCTGAGGGTCTGGCTGCTGTGGAGGTGGGACGGACTGGAGCGGGATCTCCGGATCTGCAGCCTCTATCTGGGGCATAACTTCCTGATGCGGGGCAGCCTGCTCTGTGGCTGCCTGCTGATGAGTCTCTGCCTGGGAATGAGGCTCCTCCTCGTGCTCATCCTCCTCTTCGTGCTCATCCTCGGATGGCTCTGAAGGGGTGTCGGGCTCGGAGGGGATGTCGGCGCCCTGTCTGATCATCAGCTTCAGATGGGAATAGCGTCGCCTACTGCGGTGCTCTAATCTCTCGTACCGGCGCCTGTTACGGCGCTCCATCTGATCAAGTTGGCGGAATAGATGATGCACGAGGCGATAGACTGGCTCAGAGGCGGGTGGAGGTGCAGTGGTGGCAGCAGGGGCAGCTGGGGCAGCTGTGGATGAAGAGGGTTCAGCAGACGGAGGGGCTGTCTCGTCAGTAGCAGTGACAGGTGGTGGTCTGTAGCCCAAAGCAAGGAAGTTCCTGCTGTGCGGGATGATCTTCCTGCAGTCCGCTGCTGGTGGTTTCTCATCGGCATCCTCCCAAGGCACATCAGCCTGACGGCCTAGCCGTGTAACCAGGTAAGGAAAGGGGAGGGTGCCTCGTACGTGGGCCCTGGCCATATAATGCCGGATAAAACGAGGTAAGTATATGTCCTTGCCCTCCAGCACACACCAAAGGAGGGTGATCATGGTAGCCGGGATCTCCGTCTCGTGAGTACTCGGCATCACAAAATTACTCAAGATCTGATGCCATAGCCGAGCCTCATCATTTAAGTACACTCTCTTGATCCCTCTAGGCATAGTGGTGTTCTGACCCATCTCCCAAGGAACTGCAGGGTCGAGAGCTATCCGTGCCTTTACGACATCCCAGTCAAACTGCATCTGGCCCATGTCCTCCTCAGCCTGTGCAAAACCATCTGGCTGATCGGACTTGGCTGGGAGCTGGAGAATGGTCTCTATGGCCTCCTCTGTGACCAGAATTTGCTTTCCCCTCAGGTTCACTGCATCAAGGGTAGTAAGGTAGTAGTTGCAATAGAATTTCCTGACCCAAGATGCATTGACCTCTGTCAGTGATCTCTCTAGAAAGAACCAGCCCCGTTGCTTGATTTGCTCAGTAGTGTACTACTGAAGGGCATCTGGAATCTTCAAGGTACGTTCCAGGTATAGATTTCTGGAGTTTGCAAAAGTCGGGTACTTCAGTTCACAGTACCGGTTTGCAAATTTTATAGGATCATTTGCAGGAAGCAGTTGGTTAGCTTTCTCCTGCGGTGTGAAGTTCTTCTCCCGCCATGATGAATCGTGCATTAGAGCAACGATGGACTGGGAGGAATCTACTCTCTTGCGCTTGCCAGTAGCCTTGCCTTTGCCTTTCCTTTGTGAGGCAGACATCCTGAAAAACAGAAAACCAGGAAATGGATAAAATAGGAAAGCAAATAGGCAATTTAAACAAAGGAGACTCAAAGCGGTAAGGGAGAAATAGAATAAGGAAAATGAGTAATTGAAATGTGATTGAATAAATGTTAAATGGAAAGAAAATAAGCAATATGCCATGGTTAGAAAGTTAGAAGAAAGTGAAAATAATCAGAAAAGAGACCAAAAGGGTTAGTATGGTTAGGATTTGAAAAAGAAATTAGTAAATTAAAATTAGTGAGTTAGTAAAGTGCGGGTTAAAGTAAGTGGCATAGAGAAAAAAAACCATATAACAAGGATTCATAGGTAAGAATAGAAGTACTCATAATTGAACAAGCAGTTTATGAACCAGAAAATCAAAAAGGATGAGAAGGTCTGCCATAGCATTCATGTAGTGGTTTGGGTAAAGCAGAGTAAAACAGATTTCAGAAATGCCAAACCAAAACATGAATGAAAATAAATTTAAAAAAATTTGGGCAGCATTTCGGCTAAAATTGGATTGTCCCGGAAAAGAAACAGCAATTTAATCAGTTCATATGAATTAAAAAAAAAATCAAGCTGCATGTACATAAATATAAAATAAACATAAAAACTCAATGTAAACAGCAGCAACATACAAGAAAGCAGCATATGAATCATGATTATAGCAGCAACAGATTTGCACATAGGATAACACAGAAGTAAGAACAGTGCAAGTAAACAGACCTAGATCCACTAACCACAGCCTAAGCTACCTAACAACCTGAAAATCCACTACAACATGCAAGTCTAACTATCCTAATTATGAACATAAACGAAATAAAAAATACAAAAAAGTTACGAACAGATAAAAAAATGGTTGCGTGTTGCGGAACCTGGTAAGCGGAAGGGGTGGGACAGGGAAGAAGGTGGCTGCGGCGGTGTCCGGCGCGGTGGTGGTGCACGGCAGCGCGGTGGTGGCGGCAGAGGGGGTTGGTGGCGGAGAAAGTGTTTAGGTTAAGTGTTGGAGGAAGAGGATAGGGGTGGGAGGTGGGGGTTGGGGTTGCTGGCTGAAGGGGTGGGGCACGGTGGATGGCCAGCGGTGGTGGGCGGTGGTGGCGGCGAGCAGCGGTGGAAAGGGAAGGATAGAGGAAGAAGGAAGGAGAGAGTAGGGGAGGGGGTGGTACGGCGGTGATGGCGGGTCGGCGGCGGCGTCTGGGTGATGGTGCGGTGGCGGCTGGAAGGTGGTGGGTGGTGGTTGGAGGGAGAGGAGGCAGAGAAGGGGAAGAGGGTTGGGGGTGAGGGCTGCGCGACTGATAGGGTTCGCAGGCTGGGGGGTTATATTTTTGAATCCACGCGGCCGCATGGGGCACGCGGTCGCGTGGTTGGGACGAGAATGGGAGTGACGCGATCGCGTGGGGTGCACGATCGCATGAGAGGGGGAAAGAAGGGTGACGCGATCGCGTCGCTGGAAGTTGTGCTAAACGCACGACTCCAGTGCCGTTTTAGCGCAACTCTCTGTCTCCTTTTGGGGTGATTTGAAATCCATGCGACGCAGTCGCGTCGCTCACGCGGTCGCGTGGGATTGGTATTGGGTAAGACGCGATCGCATGGGGCATGCGATCGCGTGGGCTAATTTGTGCGAAACGCACAAGGGCCGCACGATTCCAGCCCAACTTTCTGTTCGTTGGATCCTTACGCCGATATATATCACGCGGCCGCGTGGGTCACGCGGTCGCATGGGTGGTGTTTTTCGTGATATGACGCGATCGCATGGGGCATGCGGTCGCATCGTGCAACCTTTTTTTTTTATATGCATGAAAAATGCAGAATGCAATGACTATCATGAATGCTTATGCATGATTCCAGGTTTAATAAATAAAAAGGAAAAATGAAGGCAATTAATAAGAAATAAGTTGAAAAAGAGGCGACCATACCATGGTGGGTTGTCTCCCACCTAGCACTTTTAGTTAAAGTCCTTAAGTTGGACATTGGAAGAGTATCCTGTTATGGTGGCTTGTGTTTAAATTCGTCCAAAAATCTCCACCAGTGCTTGGAATGCCAATAGCCTCCGAGGTCCCAAACTAGGCATGTAAAGCTTCTGCGCAGCTTTAAACAGATATCCAGCCTCCCGGGATGACGAATGTCAGAACATAATCCATGATCCCAAGCTGTGTTTTTAGATTCGCCTCCGTTTTGATTTGTAAGTTTCCATTCGGGCGGGTTAAAGAGTAGAATCTTACCGTGGCGACCAAACGTTCTCCGTGATCCATGCAATTGAGCACGATACCAATCCGTGTACTTCGAGGTGAAGCGTGGAACCTTATTGAACCTGGTGCACCAGCTCTGAATACGAGCCATTTCCCTCTTACTCTTAAAGCCGCAGAGAGCTCTAAGCTGGCCATCTGTTTCAAGAAAACCATATTCAAGTGAATAAGTAAAATTATAAGTTAAAGATTGTACCCACTTGAAGCTTGTATTGGGTGGTAATGGCCTTGGGATAGGAGTTTTTGGTGGTTCTGCGAGTTCCGTGTCCTTGTGCTCTTCTGTGAATTCTTCCACTTCCTTGCAAAGATCTTCAATTGTATCTGTATCCTGGTCAAAGTCTTCTATGTCTTCCTCATCACTCGAGTCATAGATTGGAGGTTGAGAGAAATCTACCTCCGCATCATCTTCATATTCACTTGGGGAAGATTCTTCGATCTCAGAGAATTCACTTGCGGACGTAAGTTCATCACTAGGAGAACTAGACTTGTGACTATCATCATCAAGGAAATTTGCTTCTTGGATTATTCCGTCTGATTCTTCGTAAATGACTTGCCTTGGAGATTGTACGGTATCCTCCTTAGCATCAACTGTGACATCTCGGATGGAGTTTTCCTCAATTCTGTATTCCCAAGGAAGTTCAGCATCGCCTAGATCTTCAACCAACTCTTCTTCTTGAACAATGACAGCTTCTTCTACTTGTTCTAGTACGAATTCATTTTCTATCTTGTCCACTGGAGTCTCTAGTATTTCTTTCATGCTACGCTCTTCATTGGGCTGTCCACATGGGGCTGTGGTTGATCCTTGTATATTTGAGCGCCTAGTGGCCCATTGAATTAGTGCTTGCTCCAGTTGTTGAATGGTTGTTTGAAATTTAATTATTGTTTCCTTTAGGCGATCCTTTGCTTCGCGGTTTGCCAGACTTGGACATGATACAAAGGAAAGTGGTGATGATTGGGAACGATTGGATTGGTATTGGGGTAAGGAAGGATCATATGATGGCGAATGGTGAAGAGAAGCTTGTGAGTGTGGTGGTTCGAGTTTATGTTGAAAGGATGGTTCATATGCACGGGGTGGGGCTTGTTGATAGTTACAAGGTTGTCCACCATGTCTTACAGCTGGGTATGCATGGTAGAATGGTCTTTGTCCAGGTAAAAATTGTTAACCGAGTATTCAAACCTCGGGTCGTCTTCTCAAGGAACTGCGAGGAAGTGTGTTCTTATTATTGGCTATAAAGGTTGTAATCGGGGTTTAGAAGGTGAGAAGCAAGTAATTTAAATGACGAGTGAATTAGATGGCAAGTAAAAATAAATAATAACTGTAAAACAACTTTTGGCAAGATAAGGGAAATTAGAAGTCCAACTTAGTTATCCTTCTCAACAATAATGAGAGTTGTATCTTAATTCCACTTGGTCAACCTTTACCGGAGCAAAGGAAAGTCAAGGGGCTAATTAAATTGACCTTTGAATCCTTATTATTTCCTAGGAAAAGGTTGGGATTATTTAAGTTCAACTCAATTAGCAAGATAACGATTATCAATTATGTTGAGTTTAATAACTGTTGAGTTACTGAATTCTTAACCAAAACCAAAAGGGGAAAAAGTAAATTGCTGAAATAATAAAAGTGTCCTTAGATGGGAAGCAGTGGCAACTTAAATCAAAGAGAATAATCATAAACTGAAAATACCTCAAATTATCATTAATTCACTTAGAAATCTGTAACATGGAATAATTCATAAATTATAATAGTCAATTCAAATGTTGGAATAAATAAATAAAAGTAAAACTAAAAGAACATTAAACCTAGATCCAGAGTTACTCTTAAAACAAGAAGAAATCCTAAATCCTAAAAGAGAGAGAGAATATCTCCCTCTCAACTAAATCTAAATCATTGAAAGGTGGAAATATGCGAGCTCTCTTTGAATGGAAGCATTCCCACACTTTATAACCTCTGGTCTATGCTGCCTGTACTTGGATCTGGGCCAAAAAGGGCTTCAGAATTCGCTGGGGGCGTACTCTGTAATTTCTAGTGCGTGGCCTCTGTCACGCGTCCGCGTGGGTCACGCGGTCGCGTCATTTGGAGCTCTACCTTGCCACGCGGTCGCGTCAGTAATGCGGTCGCGTCGCTGTTGATTCGTGCTTGGCACGCGATCGCGTCATCCATGCGATCGCGTGGATACCAGTTTCTTTAAAGCTCCGTTTTGCTTCCTCCTTCCATTCTAGTATGTTTACTTTTTCATCCTTTAAGTCATTCTGCCTTTAGAAAATCTGAAACTACTCAACACACTAATCACGGCATCGAATGGAAATAAAAGTAATTAAAATAATTAATTTTTAAAGCTTAGAAAACATGTTTTTCATTATATGACATAATAAGGTAGGAAAAGTAAAACTGTGCAATTAATGTGAATAAGTAGGTGAAGAGTTGAATAAATCACTCTAATTAAGCACAAAAGAATTTATGAAATATGGGTTTATCAATTACATCATTTCTTTGGAATACCAACTAGCTTGTCATCCTTGATGGTCTTGAAAACTCTAACGGCAGAGGTGTCGAAGTCGGGAGATAGCATCTTCACCTGAGCCTTGATAGCCTCTTCGGTAATCAGGATGGCATTCTTACCTTGCTTCACGGTCTCTTTGCACTTCTTCTTCAGATCAGCTGCTTCGGTTTTGGCTGCGGTTGCCGATGAAAGAGCCACATCACGCTCCTTCTTGTGCTCCTTCACCCGACCTTGAGCAGCGTTGAGCTGACCCTCCAAGGAAAGCTCCCGCTCGGTAAGACACGCTACGACAGCATCGGAGGTCTTAATCTTCTCCTCGGCTTCAGCTAGCTACGTCTGGAGTGACTTGTCCTCAAACTTGTACTTGTTATTAGCCTGGACAGATGACTCAAGCTTGTTCTCCAGCGATCGCGCCCCAGCCAAGGCGGTTTTCGCTTTTCTCGCTATGGCGGCTCCTCGGAGCAAGGTACAGTACATCCATCTGGCCTGCAAGGAGAGATCCCTACCATGGAAGAAGTCCTCCGTGCCGGGGAGCAGTTGGGAACCAATGAAGTTCTTGGCATCGAATTTCTTTTCCATCACCGTGAGGACTCCCTCGGGGCTAGAAGACGGTTTCCTCTTTCTTGGGTTATCAACAACAATCACCTCTTCTCCCTCCACCTCGACCTTTGGTTGGGGACCCGGACGAGCACTGGTCCCAATCACCTCACCCTGGGTGGGTTGGGACTGAGCCTCTGCCTCGACGGCATCATTGGAGGCACCTCGTTGTTAGGAGTGGCAGAGTCATCATCACTATCATCAGCAAGAAATGTATTAAACAACGCATCAAGTCCAACTTGCTCGCCACCCTCGAAACTGAAACAAAGCGCGGAAGCTAGTTAGTACCGGTTTAATAAACAAGGGTAATAGCAAACACGAGTGCACCACTAAATGACTACTCACATATATAACTCCTAGCCATATCCTGATCACCCAGATGGGGATTAACATGATTCTTCCCGAAAACAACCAACAACACGTCGGCGACCCTCTTGTTCTCGGGAGACAACCTTTTATACGTCACCTTAGTAAAGGCGTTAGCTCCCGCCCCGAAACTCCAGTAGGTCGGGATGCGACGTTCTCCCTCCAATGTCAACCAAAACGGGTGCCGACCTTCAGCTGGGCGAACCTTAAAGTACTTATCCTTGAAACCATGATACGAATCCTCAAACAGGCCAAAGATCCTCCGACCTTGGGCTGACCAGAAAGACATGAAGCCTTTTTTGGCCTTCCCCTCTTTATAAGGGTTCGTCAAGGTAAAAAGGAATAAAAATACCTCGATGAAGGTCGGCAGCTCTAAGTACTCACAGGCCATCTCGAAACAACGAATAGAAGCCCAGCTATTCGGATGCAACTGAGACAGCGCCACATCACAGCGGTTAAGCAACGCCATTTGAAAGGGGGAGAAGGGGATGCGTACCCCCAGGTGGGTGAACATCGCCTTGTACATCCAGATCCAATCGGGAACCTGGGGAGAGTGTAGGTTTAGTTGGAATATCCGTTCGTTAGCGGCAGGGACGAAAACCTGGTAATTGGCTTCCTCGTCGCCCCCTCCACAGAGATACTCAGCTTGTCGAAACTCGTCAAGTTCCTCTAGGGTCAATTGGTTGGGGCTTTCCTTCACATCCGAAGTCACCCAGGCATATCGGTTGTACGGCTGCGCTTTCGCGGCGGGAACCCTCATGACAGGATGCTGGGCCATACCTACAGTAGGGCACCACTCAAAGTCAGTCTAGGAGGTCGAGAGACCAGCACTAACACCAGAGGCTGTCAGTTTGCCTACCCAATGCCTACAGTTAAGCAAAGCCTAAATTTATGTTCAAAAATGAAGCCTAAACATCAAAAGCCTGGTATGGTTACCCCTCTAATGCCTATGTACTGAAACTATTCAAGCACTCAATCAAATGAACAATGTGCATGCAGAATCGAAATGGAAAAGCAAGCAGCATAACAGTAAAGTAAAACTATCCAGGTTAAGAGAGGGAAAAAGAAACTTACCAGGATAGTAGTAATAATCGAAGGAGGCTGAAAAACTGGGGGAGATTTGGACGAAGCAGGGATTCCCAGCAAGGAACTTGGGAAGAAATGGGAGAAAACGAAAGAGATGTGATGATAGTAGAGAAGTGGGAGCGAAAGCAAAGGGAAACCAAAAGGAAACTAACACGTAAAGAAGCACGAAAGACAAGGGTATAATAGAATTTTCACGCGGGGTTTAAATCAATCATCAAGGGCATTAAATGCTCGGCGCAGAAATCGAGGCGACGTGGGACGTTCTTTTAAGGCGACGAGCCTCACTCGCGCATACGGGGCACGCCCTCACCACCACTAAGCAACAGCCCGACCAAGCGACGACACTTGAAAGAGAGCATAACGCGCCAACAATGGTGCTCACAGCCACAGCTGGCGCATTGGGGGCACTGTTCTGGCCCAGCCCGGTTGGGTCGTTATCCAACCCGACCCGATTAGCCGACTTGGCAGACCCTCGTGCCCGGATTGCGACCAGGATACCTACCTCCTGGCAGCCAGCTGTATGATAGCTGGGAAAGAAAGATTCTAGGAAAGGGACCTCTCCTGTGGGACCCGCCCTGCTGACAGAGTATATATGGGGAGGGTCCTACCCCTCCCCCGAGGTACGTCACTACCACCCTTACTCGCACTGCCATCTGTATCATTTCTGACTTAAGCGTCGGAGTGTCATTGCAGGTGGCTCCCCGCTCACATCATAGCGACTCGGGAGGTCGTCTGTCCGCACGTCCCGCTCACCAGACTCATATCCAGGCCAATTCCCACCTTCTCACTCAAAGAACGTCTCTGACCCGTTTGGCACACGAAGTCCCGAACAAAATGGAAGGTTCAATTGGACATGTAGATTATATATATTCGTACTTTTTTTCATGTGGAATCATAGAAGGAATTCAATCACTACTACTTGGTATCTTAATTGGAGGACGCTTCCATAAATACGCGTAAAACGTCTTTTTGTAAAGACACTTATATGTTGCATTATTATTAGACCTATTAATGAATTGGTTATTTTTGAATTTTTTAAAATTTAAAATAAAACTGACTTTTTTATAACAACTTGTGTATGAACCCGTGCTGAGCACAAAAGAATTTATAAAAATAAAAAAAAAATTATATGATTAGATATTTTGAAAAAAAACACAATAATTATTATTTTAAAAAATTTATAAAATTATGATCAAAATCAAAGTTTAACTTAAAAATAGTGAGTAATAATTATTTTACACTTTTTTTAAAGTAAAATAATTATACATTGATATAGAATTTAAAATAAAATTAAAATATTTATATTAGAATTCTATTTTTTCAAAGACTTCTCTATAAACAACATTAATGGTTGAATTTGCAGACATTCCTACGTGATTCATAAATAAAACTTTTAAACCTCTCTTACTCTTAACTCTTGAAAGTGTCACATATAATTGGTCATGTGTAAAAACTGGTTTGGGTAAGTACAATCCAACATGAGATAAAGTTTGTCCCTGAAATTTATTAATTGTCATGGCAAACGATATTATTATAGAAATTGTCTTCATTGGAATCCAACTGGGACGGTTTCATTTGTTGGTACCATATTCATTCTTGGAATCAAAGCAATATGACCAACATTGTTACTCATTAGGACTTCACATTCTATGACATGATTTCCAATCTTCCTAACTTGTAGCCTTGTACCATTACAAAGACCACTGGATTAGTCAGTATTCCTCAGTAACATCACCGGAACACCAACCTTGAGTATTAATTTATGTGGAGGCAAACCAGAGCAATTTATGCTATTCAGTAATTCAGGATCATAGAGATCTAGTTGGCTCTCCATATTTCCTTCATCCATACAAATCGAATCTGAACTGAGATATAATTTTTCCCCTCCAAGAATGATAGCCATCAGATGGTTGTTGACCTCTTCAACAATGTCCAGTGTGGGAGCTAGTATAGTTCTTGCTTTGAAAAAAATCCTTTGAGGACATGTTATCCAAAATATTTGGATAAGAAAAATGAACCAACTCATCAAATGCCTGGTCCGAAGAAGGAATAACAATATCTTCTGGAAGACATATCTCAGATTCACCATCCATATTGTTACCTATTAGACCATCACCAACTTTCAATAATCACTCACCAAATTACTCTGTCTCATCTTGATCTGAAGCAGTCGTCCCTACAGAGAGTCTCATGTTTTTTGTTAGTTTGAGCATCTGACAAAACTTCCAAAGGCAAGACGAATTCACGGTTGAATGAACGATATCTTGTCTCGATTCTCGTAGAATGACAAGAAGAAATTGTCTAAAGTCTCCACCTAGTACAACCGCTTTTTTCCCAAAGGGCAAATCTTTGTTATATGTTAGAGAAAATCTCATGATATCACCCAAGCATTTATCAATCGCTTTATATCAATACCTGCTAACCAATGGAGCCTCATCTCAAATTATAAGTTTGGCTTTCAACAGCAGCATTGTTTGAGGGGAACCAGGTTTGATGTTACATACAGAATCCTCGGATATATTCAGTGGTATTTTGAACCTTGAGTGTGCCGTTCTTCCATTGGGAAGAAGTAAAGATGCAATACCACTTGAAGTAATGTTTAACACAATATCACCCCTTGAGCGAATCTCAGCAGACATAAGGTTCTAGAGAAATGTTTTTCCAGTACTCCCATGACCATACACAAAGAAAAGACCCCTTCATCACAATGTATAGCTGTAACAATTTTATCGAATGCATATTTCTGCTCAGGTGTTGCGATGGCTAACATGTCTGAAGTATTTTTCTTTAAATCATCCCTGTTAAATTTTAGCTCTTCCCTGATAACCCTTTCGGTTAACAAAGAACTATCAACTTCAGTTGCTAAAGGCATAGGAGGATAGTCTTTCAAGGTTTTATAATAGGAATGTAAGATCTTGTCTATATCTATTAAGCACAACTGCTTAATCTCATCATCTGACATGGTTAACTCTGCATATTATACGATACTATAAAAATTTAATCAAACTAAAAATGATCAATAATGAAGAACTTTTCTAATTGCAATTAATAAAAACTCACCCCTCATGTTCATCACAGTTATCTGTCGATACAAAATATCATCTGAGAGTTCATGCTAACATCTATTCCAGACATGTTTTGGTCTTGAGATATTGTTGGATGTTAATAGAATGACAAATAACCTCCTAACATATGATCCTGAGGCCCACGAGCTTGCTTCCTTAATTGCATCCATGAATTCTCTATCATCTTGCAAGAGTCCAAGGGTGAAGCATGCATCTCTATATGTAGCATAAATTGTTCCTCTTACTATTCTTATATCTCGAAAATTCATACATCCTTTTTGAGTATTCAAGAGAAGTCATTGGTAATATTCTTCGGTTTTGCTGTTGCAAAAAACTTGGTTAAAATCCCACTTTTAAGTTGCTAAATGGATTAGGCTACGCGATTTCAATTATTATGATGACAATCATGCATGAGAATTAAGTGTTATTTAGAAAAGGGTTAAGATTAACGACAAACATGCATATGCGTTAGTCATGCTCTTATTATGTTTCTCTCTTTTTTCCCCTCCATATGCATCTTTGTTTAATGTGATTGATTTAGTCTAAAATTTTGAATGTTAAATCAGTGGAGGCTATAATGCTTGGTTCCCAACAGTCAACACTACCTGAGGATGCTTGGCACAAACTTTTCTAATACAAACCTCTCTTGTTAGTTGTCACCCATACGGGAGGAGAAAATTTAAGTCTTCAAGATGAGAATAATAAACAAAGAAGTAAAAAATAATCTGATTCTTAATTTTGTTGTGATGTGCGTATTATTTCTTATCAAAGATATACATTATGCTTTTTGTAGGATGTGAAAGCAAGAGTGACTCAAACTTTGTTATTTTTTGTTGGCATAAACTCTTATATCCAATCTGCATTATTTAGTGATTATGTATCTTGGCATTAGTGCATGTCTTTGCAAGCTAAAATTTATAATTTTATATAACTGCCTATGAAAATCTTGCTAAAAGTGCCACAACCCCTCTCCTTATTGGCCGAATACAACATGAGCTATAGATTAAATCTGTTTTTGACTGCAGAATCTTTTTTTTATGATGAAAAGATTATGTTTTCTTGCAAGAAAACACAGAACTGGATTTTATTTTTGTTCTGTTTTTAAATAAATAGTCCCAAGAAAAGCAAAAACTGTTGAGGTTGAAATTATGACAATTATGAGGGTGAGGATCATACAAATGTGGGACTAAGTGTATGAAAACAGAGAAACAATTGAGTGTATGAATAAAATTAGAAGTACCTGCTCATCATCAACACCATTTCAATGGAGCTAATGGATTTGGGGTCTTTGAATCTCGGTAAAGACCAAAGTCTGATTACTTTGACATGAATCTTCCAACATTCTTTTGACGGTGCAATCATTTCCAACAAATCATATCGCCTAACCATTTTTTCTCTAGTGAAAAAAATAAAAGCAAACGTAACTTCTAGCAAGTACGTATGGTAAGATTGTAGGACCACACCTTTTAGAATTTTATAGCAACTAAGAAGAGGTATATTGTTGGGTAAATCATTTTAAAATTGGAGTGCATCAAAAATCACATATCCTCCATAATCCAAAAGAAGAAAAAATCTGTCTTGATGATTTAAAAAACGAAAAAAGATTTGAGTTGAAAATAAAACACTTATTCTACATCATAAATACTAACAAATCAAAATATACTAAGTAAAAAAAAGGTATGAAAATAAGATCTGAATCCATGCCTTTCTTGCAGCAGCTCAACTCTATCAGTTACAGATAGAGAGCATTCCAGTGCGACGGCGATCTGAACGACAACAACATCAGTGAAAGTCTCCTCTTGCCGGCCTGCTATCTAACCTCTCTGGTCACATTAGCATCTTCGATCGTCGTCGACCTCCTCGCCGGCACAACCCCGTCATCATTCCGTCACCGTATGAGCAACCAGTCTTCTCGTCTTCGCTGTTCTGAAGTTGCCAGTGCCAAGCCGCTGTTTTCCATTGCTGGCGTATATGCTTGCTTGCTGGGAGAGAGAAGACCCAAAAAGACTAAAGGAGGACTTTGGGTGCGGGTTGAAATTAATTGTATAAGATCCGGATAGATTTTTTATCGGCCCAGCTTGGAATTGGGATTAGTCTCTGTAGATCCATGTTTTATTAAGATACAATGGAGGCAAGCAAGGCAACATGGTGTGGGCCCTACTTTTTCATTCCCTTTTTATCACCATTCACAAATTCTATGCTTTGTTTGATTGTTGTATAAATTATGGATCTACATTGGGCCGCCTAGAAAATTAATTTATTTTGCTTATGTTTTAGAATGAGTTTAATTAATAATTTTAAATTAACATTAATTCATATATAATATATAATTAAATTTAATGAATTTAATTAGAATAAATAATAAATTATTTATTTTATTTTAGACTTCATAAATGAAAAAACCAATTCACTAATATAACGAATTACAATTAATGTAGTATAATTAATTAAGTAATATAAATTATAATAAAATATATTAATATTTAAATATCTAATCAAATTAATTAGTTGATATAATTAAGTCATTGTAATAAATTGAATTAAATGAGTTAAAATAATTAAATCGGGAAACACTCTCCAGAGCATGCCACGTCAGCTCCATCATTAAGTACAGAAACCCGATTTTTTGTATAATAGAATAGATATCAATAAATCCAATTGTTATCAGATCTGGTCGAACCGATCAATTTACATAATTTACTGAATCATGGCTTTTTTTTGTTTTTTTAAACATGATTCAGTTTAGATTGTGTAAATCGGTCGGATCAAATCAGGTCTAATAATTATAGTACGGACAATTGAGTTTATTATTGTTGTTATAACAAACCGATTTTGTTCTGATTTATTAAAAAATAAATTATTAACCGATTTAATAAAGATATCCAATAATATCATGACACATATATACGTCTTTAAAAAAAGACATTTTTAATGTCTTTATCTAAGTGGTCTCCATCTTAATTTATGCATTAATGACGATAGATAATTCGTCATAGTTTTAGCATTATATATAGCGGATTTGGGCAGTATAGGCAAAACAAATTCTATTTGTTCTTTGTCGCTTTGGGTTGTGGGGCTTACTTCCTATCCCCAATGGGAGTAGTAACTAGTGTTATAGGTTGTTGGGCGGCTGAAAGGTTGCCACGAGTAAGTAAGTAAGTTTGGGGGACCGAAGTCTCCGTGCACTGGACACGTACTGTAACACCCTATCAAACTAAGTTTCACCCTATATCTGTGAAGCAAAGGCGATAAAGTATCACGACAGTTCTAAAGCTCCATACAATAGTATATAATCAAGAAATAATATAACTAGAAGTTCGATGAAAGGAATAAAGGATCAAAGACTCATAGAATAGAGAACAAGTCACAGCCTGTGGAGTTTAGGTCGGCCAACTCAAGCTGAATAGAATAGAGTTTTGAAGTTTAAAACAACAACATCCTATCTCTCAAAGTTTTCAGAAGTAAAGCCTCTAAGGGAACAAAATACAATAATCCAAAAGTGAGAGAATACTATATCAAAATAAACAAAATACAAAAGAAAACCATCCTTCACTCTGTCACCATCCGCAAACTCACTGAGGTGGGTTGCAACCTGCATCTGAAAAATAACAACAACATATGGTATGAGAATCGGAAGTTCTCAGTATGGTAACAGTGTCCAATAGATAAGATATAAGGTTTCGGAAAGACAAAGACAATCCTAGAACTTCACATTGATACAAGACATTCAAGCTTAATGAAAGATATAAATTAAACCATAAACAAGGTAATCTAACTTAAGAAATTTTTAACTAATGCTAGTCACCGCTGTCTCACAGCCTTCACCAACCTATCCTCCATGCGATCCCATCGCCACCGCCTACCAAATCTCCTTAATCCCAACAGAAAACACAGGTAATGCAAACAAGTAAAGTACAAGTAATATACATATACAACAAGTAAAACAAATAGCATGTAGGCATGTGATTTATTTAGGCAAAACAGAAGTTAAACAAAGCAAACAAGCATATAGAAGATGCATATGATGAATGTCTGTCCTATTGGCTGTGATATAACATTGTCAGTTCAAAGTTGCCAACCCGACACATCCTTTCGAATGTAGCATTTTTGCCATGCCCAGGGATATAGTGCTCTACTCACTATTAATCCAAGGATATAGTATCCGACTCACTTTCATGTGCATCCCAGAGATATGATATAAAGTCCTGCACACTCTTGCGACAAAGAAAGTTATGCGAGTGGGATACTACCTCAATCCTCACATCTGAACATAGGCAGGAAACTGCCACAGTCCCTATGCCGGCGCCGCTACCTCGACAAGCGGGATTCACCACCATCCTTACCCGAGGTGCATAGTGACTTATCAAAAGAACATATCATCATTTACTTTCAAGTTCTCATCCCATTGAAATCATTATTAGTTCTCAACTACTCAAATTCATCGTCAATATAGCACTTCACTAATTCACTTTAACTAGTCCATCCAACGTACTTCCCAAGTCTAAGTCATCGGCTCGAATCCCATAACAAAAATATCCATTTAAGTCTACCCAATGCACTCTCCTTTAATCCAAAGCCTAAATACTAGCTAAGGGGTCTTAAACGAGTGTTATGAAAGTTTACAAACTTTCCAAAAAGGTAAAATAGTTAAAAACAGGGTTTTAGGTGTAAAAAATAGGGCTTGTGCGTACGCATGATGTTGTTGTGTGTATGCACAACTTGCAAATTTTTTAGGGTGTGCATATGCACACTGGTGCACGAAATTGTGATCTCTGGTAATGGCTCCAAAAACTTGGTGCTCTAATCTCAATTCATAATTTGTCACAACTTCGATTCAACTAACCAGCAAGTGCACTGGGTCGTCCAAGTAATACCTTACGTGAGTAAGGGTCGAATACCACAGAGATTGTTGGTATGAAGCAAGCTATGGTCACCTTGTAAATCTCAGTCAGACGGATAATAATTGATTATGGAGTTTTCAAAAATAATACTAATTAAACATAAAATAAGGATAGAAACACTTATGTAATTCATTGGTGAGAATTTCAGATAAGCGCATAGAGATGCATTCGTTCCTCTAAATCTCCGCTTTCCTGCTGTCTTCATCCAATCAGTCTTACTCCTTTCTATGGCTGGCTTTATGTAAGGATGTCACCGGTGCCACTGGCTACTTTCAATCACGTTCTTGGGTCCGAATGGATAGCAAAATAGCAAAATAAGATGAATTGAATAGAAAACAGTAGTACTTTGCATTAATCTTTGAGGAACAACAGAGCTCCACACCTTAATCTATGGAGTGCAGAAACTCTACCATTTGAAAATACATAAGTGAAAAGTCCAGGCATGGCCGAATGGCCAGCCCCTCTGATCTAAGAACCAGGTGGTTGCTAGTGGGAATGATTGAGCATTGAATGAACTCCAACCATCCTCTAGCCACAGGCTTGAGGTCCAATCTTCTTAGTTGAACCGGCTTGCCTTTGGAGTCAATCTTCTTTTGAGCTCCTTCCACACATATGTCCATGAGGACTTGGTCCAACCTTTGATTAAAGTTGACCCTTCTAGTGTAGGGGCGTTCATCTCCTTGCATCATAGGCAAGTTAAACGCCAACCTCACATTCTCCGGGCTAAAATCAAAGTATTTCCCCCGAACCATTGTAACATAGTTCTTTGGATCCGGGTTCTTACTTTGATCATGGTTCTTGGTGATCCATGTATTGGCATAGAACTCTTGAACCATTAGGATACCGACTTGTTGGATGGGATTTGTTAGAACTTCCCAACCTCTTCTTTGAATTTCATGTCGGATCTCCGGATACTCATTTCTTTTGAGTTTGAAAGGGACCTCGGGGATCACCTTCTTCTTGGCCACAACATCATAGAAGTGGTCTTGATGAGCTTTGGAGATGAACCTTTCCATCTCCCATGACTCGGAGGTGGAAGTTTTTGTCTTTCCTTTCCCTTTTTTGGAGGATTCTCCGGTCTTGGGTGCCATCAATGGTAATGGAAAAACAAAAAGCTTATGCTTTTACCACACGAAACTTAGAATTTTGCTCGCCCTCGAGCAAGAGAAGAAAGAATTAGAAGAAGAAGAAGATGAAAATATGGAGAAGAGGGGGGAGGTGTGATTCGGCCAAGAAGAGAAGAGAGGGTTGTGTTGTGTGAAAATGAGGAAGAATGGAAGGCTTTATATAGGGAAGGGAGGGGGTTTAGGTTTCGACTATATGGGTGGGTTTGGGTGGGAAATTGATTTTGAATTTTGAAGGTAGGTGGAGTTTATTGGGTAGGTTTATGGGGAAGAGTGGGTGGATGTGAGTGGTGAAGGGTTAATAGGGAAGAGAGATGGAGGTGATGGGTGAAGGGTTTTGGGGAAGAGTGTTTATGGGATTGTGTGAAAGAGGGGTGAGAAGAGAGTGAGTGGAGGTAGGTGGGGATCCTGTGGGGTCCACAGATCCTAAGATGATCCTGTGGGGTCCACAGATCCTGAGGTGTTCAAGTATTTACAACCTTGCACCAAATGAGACATGTAAAATGCCCTTGCACCCAATTCTGGGCGTTCAGCGCCAGGTTGGTGCCCATTTTGGGCGTTCAACGCCCATTTGTTGCCCATTTCTGGCGTTGAACGCCAGAACCATGCTTGTTCTGGGCGTTCAGCGCCAGCTCTTCTCCAAGGCGTAATTCTGGCGTTCAGCGCCCAGATGCTGCCCATTTTGGGCGTTCAGCGCCCAGATACTGCCCATTTTGGGCGTTCAGCGCTAGAACCATGCTCTGTTCTGGCGTTGAACGCCAGACAGGTGCTTCCTCCAGGGTGTGATTTTTCTTCTGCTGTTTTTGATTCCGTTTTCAAAATTTTTTTATTTATTTTGTGACTCCACATGATCATGAACCTATAAAGACATATAACTAAGAAAAATATAGTTAGATATATAAAAATTGGGTTGCCTCCCAACAAGTGCTTCTTTAATGTTAATAGCTTGACAGTGGGCTCTCATGGAGCCTCACAGATGTGCAGAGCTTTGTTGAGACCTCCCAACACCAAACTTAGAGTTTGGATATGGGAGTTCAACACCAAACTTAGAGTTTGGTTGTGGCCTCCCAACACCAAACTTAGAGTTT
>NC_029786.2:32705632-32706240 GCF_000816755.2 Arachis ipaensis | reverse complement strand
TAACACGTCCTCTACTTGTCCATAAGCCTGTTTTCTTGAATTGTCTGTCATCTCTAATGAGATTTTAGCAGCTTGCACCCCATAGATTCCCAGTTTCTCTATTACATAGAGGGGTATGAGGTTTATTCCTGAACCAAGGTCACACAGAGCCTTAAAGATCATGGTGCCTATAGTACAAGGTATTATGAACTTTCCAGGATCCTGTCTCTTCTGAGGCAATGTCAGTTGATCCAGATCACTTAGTTCATTGGTGAACAAGGGAGGTTCATCTTCCCAAGTTTCAATGCCAAATAATTTGGCATTCAGCTTCATGATTGCACCAAGGTATTTGGTAACTTGCTCTTCAGTAACATCCTCATTCTCTTCAGAAGAGGAATACTTATCAGAGCTCATGAATGGCATAAGGAGGTTTAATGGAATCTCTATGGTCTCTAGCTGAGCCTCAGATTCCTTTGGTTCCTCAGAGGGAAGCTCCTTATTGATCACTGGACGTCCCAGGAGGTCTTCTTCCTTGGGATTCAGGTCCTTCTCCTCTCTTGTGGGTTCGGCCATGGTAGTTAATTCAATGGCCTTGCACTCTCCTTTTGGATTCTCTTCTGTATTGCTTA
>NC_029786.2:32701492-32705585 GCF_000816755.2 Arachis ipaensis | reverse complement strand
CATTTTCTTTAGGTGAATGGATCCACCTGCAGAAGTATCCAATGACATCTTTGATAGTTCAGATAAACCATCATAGAATATGTCCAGGATGGTCCATTCTAAAAGCATGTTAGAAGGACACTTTTTGGTCAGCTGCTTGTATCTTTCCCAAGCTTCATAGAGGGATTCACCTTCTGTCTATCTGAAGGTTTGAACATCCACTCTAAGCTTGCTCAGTTTTTGAGGAGGAAAGAACTTGGCTAAGAAAGCCGTGACCAGCTTATCCCAAGAGTTCAAGCTGTCTTTGGGTTGAGAGTCCAACCACACTCTAGCTCTGTCTCTTACAGCAAAAGGAAAAAGCATGAGCCTGTAGACTTCAGGATCTACTCCATTAGTCTTAACAGTATCAAAGATCTGCAAGAATTCAGTTAAGAACTGGAAAGGATCTTTAGATGGAAGTCCATGAAACTTGCAGTTCTGCTGCATCAGAGAAACTAGTTGAGGTTTCAGCTCAAAGTTGTTTGCTCCAATGGCAGGAATGGAGATGCTTCTTCCATGTAAATTGGAATTAGGTGCAGTAAAGTCACCAAGCATCAAAAATTCGAACACAGATAGAAGAGGGGGTTCGAATTTGGTGAGTGATGTGAGGAAGAGATGTTAGTAGATGAATAAATAAATAGAATAAGATGAGAGAGGAAGAGAATTTTCAAAAATTATTTTTTTAAAAAAAAAAGAGTTAGTGATTTTCGAAAATAGTTTTTGAAAAAGGTTAGAAATTTTCGAAAAAATATCAAAAATTAAAATAATTAGTTAATTAAAAAGAATTTTTGAAAAAGAGGGAAGATATTTTCGAAAATTAGAGAGAGAGAGTTAGTTAGGTAGTTTTGAAAAAGGTAAGAAACAAACAAAAAGTTAGTTAGTTAGTTCAAACAAATTTTGAAAAGATAAGAAGTTAGGAAGTTAGAAAAGATATTTTGCAATCACTTTTTTGAAAAAGGTAAGATAAGAAGATATTTTTGAAAAGATATGATTGAAATTAGTTTTTGAAAAAGATTTGATTTTTAAAATCACAATTAATGACTTGATTCACAAGAAATCACAAGATATGATTCTAGACTTAAAGTTTGAATCTTTCTTAACAAGCAAGTAACAAACTTTAAATTTTTGAATCAAAACATTAATTGATGATGTTATTTTCGAAAATATGATGTAAAATTAAGAAAAAGATTTTTGAAAAATATTTTTGAAATTTTCGAAAATAACTAAAAAAATTGAAAAAGATTTGATTTTTGAAAAAGATTTTGAAAAAGATAAGATTTTCAAATTGAAAATTTGATTTGACTCATAAGAACAACTTGATTTTAAAATTTTTTTTGAAAAAGTCAACTCAAATTTTCGAATTTGATGAGACAAAAAGGGGAAAGATATTTTTTTGATTTTTGAATTTTTATGATGAGAGAGAAAAACAACAAAAATGATGTAAAGCATGAAAATTTTAGATCAAAACATGTGATGAATGCAAGAACACTATGAATGTCAAGATGAACACCAAGAACACTTTGAATGTCAAGATGAACACCAAGAACATATTTTTGAAAAATTTTTAATGCAAAGAAAACATGCAAGACACCAAACTTAGAATTCTTTAATGCTTAGACACTAAGAATTCAAGAATGCATATGAAAAATAAGAAAAGACACAAAACATGCAAATGCAAAGATCAAACAAGAAGACTTACCAAGAACAACTTGAAGATCATGAAGAACACTATGAATGCATGAAAATTTTCGAAAAATGCAAGACGAGTATGCAATTGACACCAAACTTATAACATGACTCAAGACTCAAACAAGAGACACAAAAAATATTTTTGATTTTTATGATTTTCTAATTTTTTTTTTTGTATTTTTATTCTATAATTTTCGAAAATCATTTTGAAAAAGAAAAATAAGGATTCCAAAATCTTTAAGAAGAATTCCAGGAATTTTTCAATATTAGCCCAAAGCTCCAATCAAAGGGTTGGACATGGCTTAATAGCCAGTCAGCTTTAGGATGGAATTACATGCATTGTGGTGATTAGTTGAAGACCAATCCCAAAGCGGTTTGGGTGTGGCTTTACAGCCAGATAGGATTCAACATGTAACCATGAAACTCTAGAATTCATTCTTGAAAGTTTTGAAGCCATAGAATAATTTAAAAAAAAAAATTTTTCGAAAACAAAGGAGAAATTTTTGAAAACAAAACAAAAAGAAAATTACCTAATCTGAGCAACAAGATGAACTGTCAGTTGTCCAAACTCGAACAATCCCCGGCAACGGCGCCAAAAACTTGGTAAACGAAATTGTGATCTCTGGTAATGGCTCCAAAAACTTGGTGCTCTAATCTCAATTCATAATTTGTCACAACTTCGATACAACTAACCAGCAAGTGCACTGGGTCGTCCAAGTAATACCTTACGTGAGTAAGGGTCGAATCCCACGGAGATTGTTGGTATGAAGCAAGCTATGGTCACCTTGTAAATCTCAGTCAGGCGGATAATAATTGATTATGGAGTTTTCGAAAATAATACTAATTAAACAGAAAATAAGGATAGAAACACTTATGTAATTCATTGGTGAGAATTTCAGATAAGCGCATAGAGATGCATTCGTTCCTCTGAATCTCCGCTTTCCTGCTGTCTTCATCCAATCAGTCTTACTCCTTTCTATGGCTGACTTTATGTAAGGATGTCACCGGTGCCACTGGCTACTTTCAATCCTCTCGAGAAAATGGTCCAAATGCTCTGCAACAGCACGGCTAATCGTCTGGAGGCATCACCCTTGTCGTTGGTTACATCCTATTCCTCTCTGTGAAAATGGTCTGATGCGCTGTCACTGCATGGCTAATCATCTTGGAGGTTCTCGATCATACTGGAATAGAATTTACTATCATTTTGCGTCTGTCACTACGCCCAGCACTCGTGAGTTTTGAGTTTGTCACAGTCATTCAATCCCAGAGTCCTACTCGGAATACCACGGACAAGGTTTAGACTTTCTGGACTCTCATGAATGCCACCATCAATCTAGCTTATACCACGAAGATTCTGATTAAGAGATCTAAGAGATACTCATTCAATCTAATGTAGAACGGAAGTGGTTGTCAGGCACGCGTTCATAGGGAATGATGATGATTGTCACGTTCATCACATTCAGGTTGAAGTGCGAATGAATATCTTAGAAGCGAAATTAGATGAATTGAATAGAAAACAGTAGTACTTTGCATTAATCTTTGAGGAACAGCAGAGCTCCACACCTTAATCTATGGAGTGCAGAAACTCTACCGTTTGAAAATACATAAGTGAAAAGTTCAGGCATGGCCGAATGGCCAGCCCCTCTGATCTAAGAACCAGGCGTCCAAGATGTCTAATACAATAGTAAAAGGTCCTATTTATAATAAACTAGCTACTAGGGTTTACAGAAGTAAGTAATTGATGCATAAATCCACTTCCGGGGCTGTCCCTCAATTTCAGCCAGAAAATACCTGAAATCACAGAAAAACACACAAACTCATAGTAAAGTCCAGAAATGTGAATTTAACATAAAAACTAATGAAAACATCCCTAAAAGTAACTAGATTCTACTAAAAACATACTAAAAACAATGCCAAAAAGCGTATAAATTTTTCGCTCATCACACACCCCCTTGAAATTTTTCAGGGTGTGCATACGCACACCCCCTTGTACGTAAGAACGAGTCACCGCACACGCTTTGGTCCATGCGTGCACACGATAGTGTGCGTGGGCACACAACCAGAATTTCTGCAATTTTACAGATTTCAGTTTTTTGCACCTAACTTCCAACATTTATAACTTTCTCTACGAAATTTTTATTTCTCTATTCTTTATATCGTCTTAAAACTCTCTCAACCATCTTTAATTTGAAATAAATTTCACTCGAATCCAAACTCCAAGGGCTAAGTTATGGCCCGTTGAAATTAGTTAAAAAAAAAGATTTTACCCAATTTGCCAAATCCTCAAAAATACCAAATCTCTCAATTCAAACCAATTTTACTCACAACCTAAACAATACCAAAATAACTCAAGACTTTATATCAAATATTCCTTAATTATTCAACC
>NC_029786.2:32694126-32700710 GCF_000816755.2 Arachis ipaensis | reverse complement strand
AATTTTCATTAATCTTCATCAACATCACCCTCAATATTCAACATCAATCATAATCAATATTATTAATCATCATCAATCATAACCAACATCAATACTCATCATTTTATCATCATAATTATACTCCAACACATGCAACTCATTCAATCTTCATCATAATTCATATACCACATATATCCAAGACTCCACATCATCATCATCATCATCATCATCATCATCATCATACACTCATCATCAAACATAACAATTTACATAAATTAATCATACACCTAATTATTCAATCCTATCTTAAAGGTCACTAGCCTAAATTTCACAAAACATTTCATATTAACTAAAGAAAACTGAAACCATACTTTGGCCGATTCCCACACAAGCAAAACTTTACCAAATTGATTCCTTAAACAAGCTCAACCATGCCTAGCCACCAAGGATCAACTCCAAGTGCACCATTCTTCAATTCAACTCCAACTCAACAATAATTCAAGCTATAACCATACAAGTTACCAAAAATCAATCTTAGGGTTTAACAAATTGACAACCCACAAGGTTTAAGAGCTTTCTTATCTTATCCACTGTGGATTGGGATAAAACCCAATAATTTTTCAATGTTGGATACCACCTAAACAATCAAAAGCACAAAATCTACTCAACAACCAAATCCAAAATGCAAAATCTGTTAGGACAGAGAATTGGAGTATAGACTTCGAATTCTTACCAACTTTGTTTAGCTAAAAATGACGGGCTCAACGAGAGTTTTGCGTGGCCATAAAGGGCACATAAATCGGAGCTCTATAACTCAAGTTATGAGCTTGAAAAAGTGATGAATGAATAGTGGAAACTCAAACCCTTTCTTCTTCAATTCAGCTGCACACTTTCCTTTTTGTGTGTGTTATGATGCTGAATGGCCTCTAATTAGCTTATATACATGTTGGGTTTGGGCCCAACTTGGGTCCGGTCTAACCAGTTAACATTTTTGGTTTGTTTAGCCCAACTTCGGGCTAAAATCTATAGAATTAGCATCCGATTTTCAATTCTAAATATTTTTCTAAATTTTTCTGTAGTTTTATTTTCTAACTCACAGTATTGGACAAACTTAATCCGGTACTGCCGGCTAATTTATCGGTATGCATTTTAACACAATTTTTTGCAGAAAATTATATTTTTCTACTCGAAAAAATCACTGAATTCAAATCTCACCTTTAAATTTTTAAATTATGTCTAAATTTTGGAACTTATTTCGAACAATTAATTTATTATTTTATCTTATCTAAGCGATTAATTTAATTCTGATTCTTACACATAGCTTAACGAATCAGTTGCGATATCGATGGGTATGCATGCTACGAAAGATAGGATAGAGTCTGATACATCAACCATCTACTCAATATCCTTGTACGAGTCCACAATTACTACACTAGATGAACCTTGATTTGGTGAATTGAAGTTGGCCTAAGGTGTAAAAGGACTCCCAGTTATTGCGCGCAATCGTATACTGAGGTGTTCCCTACCGGTTGTTGGTACGACGTGAGCCAGGCCTCCACTCAAAAAGATGAAGGGTCCAAACAAAGGTCAAAATAGGGGGTACAAATGCCCAGGGCAGAAAACGAATCGACATCTCGATGTGATATAAGCCTTTTCAATTTTAATTGGGAAAAAACGATGAAGTCCATCCGAACTGTCCAATGAGGAACAAATAAGAGAAGAGCAAAACCCCAATATTGTGTGAAGCGCATGCGAAATAGGCACAAAGATAAATAAGTGTGGAGGATAAGAAGTTGAGCTCATTCTCTTCGTTTTCTGAGCCCTAAGCAGTGTAGTCTTTAATGGCGAAATCCTTGATTGGAGGCTTTTTGTTGCACTACTTAAATACAAAAAGACTTTTTTTAGTCATATATATTAATAGAAAGATAGATCCATCTATCCTATCCAATTTAGATTTATATAAGAAAGAATTTTTTTTATTCAATGATTGATTCAAAGAACTGTGCTAAACCCCCTTCTCCCATCATGAAAAGGCTCTGCTGCAATAGATGGCAAAGGGTCCGTAGTATCTAAAGCACTGGATTAATCTAGTAGCCAGGAAGGGGCTTAGAAGTTCCTACTACTATACCACACTACACTCGGTACTAAAATTTACAAAGCTAACCCCTGTCCAGTCCTTGGCAGAATGAAGGGGGTTTCGGTCCTTTTTCCCTATCCCCTCGCCCAGGCAGGCTAACGGGGCCTTACTTATTCTGGGGGAGAGTAGAGCCCAGAGATGCACTGTATAGAGGAAGATCCTCGGCCCCTCCTCATTCTCTACATTGTTCTAAACCTTTCTTTAACATAGGTGACAACGAGCAGGGCAAAATAGAACAGATCGAACACGAGAATAAGAAGCAAGCTCGCTTTCCTTTTTGATCATTTTGATAGAGAGGGATGGAGAAAATGGACAAATCGGAGTAGCATTTTTCAGTCGAAAAGAGATGGGTTCTCATCTTGCATTTCTCATCAAACAAATACGGAAAAAAATCATATTAAAAAATGTTCTAACCCACCAACCCCTTCCTTCATAGAACTGTGTATTGTAAGTGATCCGAACATGCCCAGAGTGAGTCTCCCATAAAGGCAAGTGAAGTTGGTGAGCCGTAATATGGGCAACTATCTCCTGCAGTTCAGAGAGGACTCAGCTGTTAGTTAGTACTCCCTTTCGGGGTGGACCTTTCACCCTATTTTATTATATACGCTTAGCAAAAAGAATATTTTTTGATACACCTAGGACATCGATTTTATATGAACCAATGGATCGTGACAAGTCTTGTTACTACTAGCAATGACTTTGTCTTTCATTACTTTATCAGTTCATCCTTTCCATATCCCTCTCCCTTGTTCTCAGTTACTCATCAAATGGCACTCAGTTCATATTTTTAAATTTGATCATTGACAAGGTTCAAAGAAAAGGTGGGCTATTGATAAAGAATGGATTCCAAAGCGTAATGCTAGCAAGGGCCTCCACTTTTCTTTTCATTAAAGATAGTTCCATTCTATTAGTTAGCTCATAATCAGTCTTTACTTAATTGAAAAAGCAAGAAAACGGATGCGCATCATTAGCGCAACGGCTTTCACCTAGCTCAATCCCTTGCTTGTTCTCAAAAGTTCCAATAATGGGGAACTGGCCTTCGACTTCATAGCCTGCTTTCTTAGCTCTCAAAAAGGAATTTGATGTCAAATATTATAGAATAGCACAGTCTAATACTTAGATCTCTGCTAATAGAAAATAACGATTCTTTCCTTTGGATGTTCGAAAAAGTCATTAATGATATCTAGAGCCTTATAGAATGAAGAAAGGCCTTTGGTTCACAGAGTAACCAAACCTGTAGGTTAGTGGCTTACGTACCTATTGGTAAAGCCGGCCTACACAACCGTCTAGGTGGGAAAGAAATATGTTTTTCCTATGACTTGAGGCCACCGGGCCTTTTAGCTATGAGTGATTACGTTCCTTAAACATGCTGTAGGGTTCATCTTTTTATTCACCATAGGAGGACTCACTGGAATAGTCCCGGCTAATTCTGGGCTAGACATTGCTCTACATGGGCGAGCCCTCCCCTTTGCCGTATCTTTTGCCTTGCGGAAGGTGGGCCTAAGAGGGGGACTGGCCTTAGCAATAGGAGGTGCTTTACACTCTAAGAAAGAAAGAAACATGTTTTTCCTATGATTTGAGGCCATCAGACCTTTTAGCTATGAGTGATTATGTTCCTTAAACCTACTTGCTGTAGAATTCATCTTTTTATTCACCATAGGAGGATTCACTGGAATAATCCCGGCTAATTCTGGGTTAGACATTGCTCTATATGGGCGAGCCTTCCCCTTTGCTGTATCTTTTGCCTTGTAAGAGTAGAAATTTTCTGGCAGCCTAAGTGCAGTTGAGGTGGCAATTTGGCAACGGTATTACATATTTTAAAATATAATATTTTCTTTTTATTAAGTGACATATTTTGGTTCGATTGCCATGTAACATTTACTCAATTTCGTATTGTAGGTTTGAGGATATGTGCCAACTCATAAAACTTTTGGGATAAACTTATGGAGGATGAAATTATTTTGTATGTGTGATTATGTGTGAGAATGACCAATCATTAGTTGGAAAACTTGGAATTTCCTACTTTTATGTAGCCTAAAACAGATAGTTACAATTGATATTAAGGTGAAGGATTGATGTTTGCTAAAGTGAGCTAGTGGGAAGAAGGATGGGGGATGAAGATGACATGTTTAGTTCTTACTTTTTATAGATGCTGTCATTCTAATCTACCAACAAAGCGAGCTCCCTACCTATGCTAAACCTACTAGACCACCTCCACCTAAGGTATCCAAAAAGTGCCATTTGCCATCCCTACAACTGTCTCAATTCAATAAGCTAGAGAGTCATAGCCACCACAAGCAGCCATCATAGACGTCATCTTATTTGTGTGATGTGAATCTAAAAAACTTGGATTCAATAAAAGTATGAAATGCATACCCTAGCATAGTTACCTTAAAGTCACAAGACAAGAAAACATAAGTTTGGAAAAAGACATAAGGTTTCGATTTTAGTTCACAGACTAAATTTAGTAGATGTTTCCCTTTCAAGATGTTGATATTTCTAATTTGAACATCATGTCATCCTCCTTGATCTACCATCTCGATTGACAAAGAAAACAAACCACCTCAAGAAATTAGACAGCTCAAAACATCAGCACTGCTAGTGCTAACTTCATTAACATGAAACCGAAAAATTTTTGGAATGAATCTTTGAGAAGTGTTTGCTTGAACTCGACTTGGCCCATGGAACTAAAGGAATGCTTAATAAGCTGGGAGGTATTCCAATCCCATCAAAAGATAAGACGTGCTAATTGATGATATTTTTTGCAGTAGTGTGGTGCATTTGGAATTACAGAAATAAAAAGATTTTTCAATCAAAAGAGATCAAATTTAATGAGATAAAATAGAAAATAATACAAATGATTAAGAATTGGGAGTGGGAGCTTGAAACAGGTGGCTGCTGGTTGTTCACTTTTATTTATTAGTATCTCCTATCTAGTTGTGTTTTTGTAGTGCCTGTATGCTTATTTGTTGTGTGCCTTTTGATTTTTTTGTTGTCTCTCACTTCCCGTTGGGAGCTTTGTGAGCGGTGTTGTATCGGAAAAAAAAAAGCAACCTGAGTTGATATGACAATTTTGCAAAGCAAGACGATGTCATCATTAATTCCAATGTGACTTCAATGAGCTCCTGGAGGTGGTTGCTTTGGAGGCATGTTCGTGTGTTTGACTTTAGCAAGATTAGTCGAGGAAGAGGATGAGAAGAAGGCAAAGGCAGAAGCGATGGGGGGAGAAAGAAAGAAGAAGAAATGGAGGCAGATTTCGGAAACGGTTGTAGTGGCAGAGGAAAACGCTGAAGAAAAGAGGCTGAGAAATAAAGGAAATATAATTTTAGAAAATGTTATCTCACCCTAATACACATAGGTAGACTAAATACAAAGCCAAGAAACAATAACAAGTAACACACATAACAGAAGATCATAAATAGTACAACAAAATCGTAGATACATGTAAGATATTTAAACCATGACCAAACAAACAACAATAATAAATGAAAAATGGCATGGTCACCATTTGAATTGCCTCCAAGGCTCTATTTTGTCAAATTCCCTAAGTATTTAGATGGAGCAACCAGTAGTGGACGATGTCAAATGACGCCTTGATGGGAGCCAGTGAGGGAAATACCAATGAAATAAAGGCAAGGTGGCCAACTACCCAAGGGGGAGAGAGTTGCTAGCCACCATTACTTAGGAGTTAGGAGCGGCAGTCAACAGATGAAGCTAATGACATCCGAACACAAGGTGGCATTTGAAGATGAAGGGGCAAGAAACAGGAGGAAATAAGGCAAGGACTATCAGCAGCTGCCAGGGTTAACGACGTCAACTCCTAACAACAGCTCTAATAGTTGACAGCAGCTACCCATATAATAAAATGGTAATGCTAAGGAGATCATATTTAAAGTTATCTTATATAACATAACATCTATAATTTTATACACATAATATCTGTAAATATATATTTATTACATTTAAAATTGCACAATTATTTTAGCGATAATTAATAAATACTAAATAAGATAATTTTAGACTATTTGAACAAATTTTTTATTATTTTTCAAACATTATTGATGGTAAAAAGTGGCTATCACTCCAAAAACTTGGCTAATTTTTTATATGAAAAAATATTGGTATTTTTGTTGGAAATGAGATTATTTGGTGTAATTACAAGTGGATGAATTTTGTAGGTGGAGGTCAACACATGGGAGACATGTTGCCTACGTGGCAACATCCTAGCCAATACACAGAGGGTGTTAGACCATCTCCTGTAGGGAACTCATCCCATTTCCTATTTATGGCCTATCTATCATAAAAAGTAACTTCACATCAGTTTTTGTATTATAAACAGTAAATAGGAACTCAAAGCATCTCTCTCTTCTTTATTAGGAGGAACTAACTTTAGTCCGTGTTGTGGTCCCACTTAATTAATTAATTAAAATAATTAAAATTAATGTAGTTACTATTTTTTTCGATAATA
>NC_029786.2:32687971-32693635 GCF_000816755.2 Arachis ipaensis | reverse complement strand
TCTCTTCTCCATTAGGAGGAACTAACTTTAGTCCCTGTTGTGGTCCCACTTAATTAATTAATTAAAATACTTGAAATTAATGTAATTAATTTTTTTTAATAATACTATTTAAATTTATAAATTTAAAAATAATTCACTATTAAAATATATTAATATTAAAAAAATTCATATATAACAATAATACACAATATATAATTCGGGATTACACTAATTTGTAAAATTACTTAATACAAAGAAAAACATAGTTAAGCTCTATAGTTGACGACAAGCATTGTGAAATTGTCATATGTATTCAATCAAGTCCTCTTTCAACTATCTATGCTGCTGCCTATTTCGAAGTTGGGCATTTCTTTGGAGAAATTGATGGTATAGTGCAAAATCTTCCTCTCCCAGCTGAGGTTATGATAAGCCATTTTCGACATTGTCATACTCTAAGCCTTGAGTAAAACTTCCTGGATAATTGTCTCTTTCATCCTCAACAATCATATTATGCAATATAATACAAGCTCTCATTATGTTTGCAAGTTTCTTCTTTTTCCAAAAGCAAGCTGGACCACGTATAATTGCAAAGCGTACTTGCAACACTCCGAATGCTCGCTTCACATCTTTTTTTTGCTCTTCTTGGTATTGTGCAAATAACTTGTGTTTTTTCCCTTGTGGCCTTGAGATTGATTTGACAAATGTGGCCCATTCAGGATAAATACCATCTGTTAAATAGTATCCCATAGTATAATTATTACCATTAATCGTATAATTTACCTCCGGAGCACGGTCATTTAGAATATCATCGAACATTGGAGAACGATCTAAGACGTTGATATCGTTATTTGAACCAGAAAGTCCAAAGAACGCATGCCATATCCAAAGGTCTGAAGATAATACAACCTCAAGTATTATGGTTGCAACTCCACGATAACCACTCATGTACATACCTTTCCACACCTTTGGACAATTTTTTCATTGCCAATTCATGCAGTCAATGCTACCCAACATGCCAAGGAAGCCACGACCCTCCGCCATTTGTAGCAGGTGTCGTACATCATTTGGATTTGGTTTTTGTTAGTATTCATCCTCGAACACCGAAATGACACCTTCAACAAATTTTTTCAAGCATTCAATTGTAGTACTCTCGTCTATGCGCACATAATCATCAACAGCATCAGCTGCTACGCCATATGCTAACATCCATATCGCAGTGGTTCATTTTTAGAGTGGTGACAAGCCTCTTCTTCTGGTTGCATCGACCCTCTTTGGAAATACGGATAGACGTTTGAGAGAGCGTCTACTATCCAAAGGAACACATGTCTTCTCATTCGAAATCTCCGTCGGAAAATGTCAGCATTATACACCGGTTCATTTGCAAAGTAATCTTGGAAAAGGCGATTTTGTCCTGCTTCTCGATCTCTGTTGATCCATCTACGAGTAGTTGGGATAGAGCTTCTATTGATATCTTCTTCTTCTGAATCATCGAATAAACACTCATTGATCCAATTATCCATGAGTGTGTTATCTTGCCGTCTTGTTTGACCATACAAACTCTCATTAAACATATCATCAAAATTTCTAGCCATATCCATGCATTTTTTAGTATTTTTTTTAGTATTTTTAATGTATTTTTTAATATTTTTAGTATTTTTTATGTATTTTTTATGTATTTTTTATTATTCTTTTTTTAGTTTTTAGTATTATTTTTTAGCCATATCTTTCTAGCCATATAGGCCAACTCCTTTATATCATGAGTGTTTGAACCACTTCTTATGTTTCGACTAGCTTGATTGTAGCAACCAGCAAATTGTGCAACAGTCTTGTTGATCTTATACCATCGTTTCTTACATGCAACTACCCCCTTGTCATGTTGGCGCAAAATTCTACACAGTAGCTGTGAATTCGACTCCAAAATGTTTCGCCCTTTTGATCAGTATCAACTATAGGGTCAATTGAAACATTTAACCATGCACTAATCAACATCTCATCCTCTTTCCAATACCAGTGTTGAATACTATCTTGCCTCCGATTTTTAATATCATTATCATTGAGGTAGATAGCATCTAATCCACGAGGGTTGACAAAATCTGAATATTACAAATTTGGACTAGATTGTATCGGAATCTGAGAGGATGGGTTAGAAGCGCCACCAACACCAGATGAGTTATGTTTTGATGCACTGAAATGAGTTGGAAACGGCAAAGATGTTGGAGTAACATTTTCGATAGAGGGGTTAAATATGGATAAAAATGGAAAATGTGGTGTTTGTGAATTTTTGATTTTGTGGTTGGAATATAGGAAATTGATTATTATAAGGAGTTTGAAAATTGAAATTAGAAAAATTTTATGGATTTGGATTTTGAAATGTATTTGGTAGTGTGAAGTTTTGGTTTAGAACTTGAGAGTTTGAGGTTTGAGATTGTTGGGTATTTGGAGTTTGAGAAAAATTTTGTAAATAATTGAAAAAATAGTTGAGTTGTTTTGGATCCATTTTTTCGAACAAAAAATAATATCAGCAGAACTTTGATTTCGTAAACTTGGAAGAGGATGAAGAAGAATAGAACAAAGTGTGAGAATAGAAGTGTATGTAAGTAGTATATATAGAGTAATATTAATTATGATTTAATTATTTAATTAATTATTATTTAAATAATTAATATAAATTATTAATTAATTATAAATATAATTATTTAATTAATTAAGATTTTATATAATTATTTATTTTTATAATAACATGCCAAGTGACATGTTATTATTGAATAATACAAGTCTCCATTCAGAGAGATTCTTTCTTCTTAAAATACGTGCAAAAATTCCTTTTTTCTTCTCTTCACATGTGAAAAAAATTATAATGAAAATTGGACCGTTAAAAATACTCTTATAGCAACACATCCCTTATATGTTGTATCAACATTTTCTGTATATCTATAATATTATAATATATTTCAAATATTAATATTCAACTAAAACATCATCTCTATTTTCATATTAAAAAAAAATTCTGCCAAAAACTCCTGGATACACTAGGTTGAATACATTTTGGGACAAATTGACAAAATTATTTTACCTCCACAAAATTCATACAATGAGGGGGCCACGTGGAGAGTTAGTCAAGAACACTTCTTAAAATACATTGAATTCTATCCAGGATTTAACTTTCAATCATGATACATATAAACAAAAAATCAATCATCAATCATTTAGGCATTGCATATAAAATACGTATTTGACTTCTAATAAAAAAATTGTCATACTTATAAACAGATTTGATCATTTGTCTATGGCAGATTTAATTATTTTATCGCAAAATTAATTATTCTAGTGACTGGTTATTTAATTAAAAGAAGAGTAAAATAACTAGATTTTTGAAGATATTGACCTTGAACTAATTTGTATAGTTATCAGAATTGAACCAGTAATTAAACCGGTCAAATTATTAGGTCACTAATTTAACCGATAAATTACTAGTCGAACCGGTTAATCCGGTATAATTAAATAATTATATAAAATTTAATTATTTTTTATTATAAGTATTTTTATTTTATTTTTATAAAAATAATTATTATTTTCAAATTTTAATACTTTATTAATTAGTTTATATTTATTTTATTATTATGTTATTGATGGAGGAAAACTGTTGGTAAAGATTTTCACAAAAATATCGCGTTACAAGTATAGTTCTAAACCAACAAATTATCCTCAGTCAACGTTTAATTAGGTTGTGACAAGTACAAACCCCAATAAAAATAAACCGAAGTATTCAAACCTCGGGTCGTCTCTCAAGGAATTGCAGGGAAGTGTATTTATTATTGGTTATGGGAAAGTATATTTTTGGGGTTTTGAAATAAGGAACAAGAAAATATAAATTGTGAGAAAAATAAACTAACAACTAAGAAAGGTCATAGCAAGGATTGAGAATTGGAATTCCTATCCTCATTATCATCGTCAATTGTGATGATAAGTGCAAATCGCTTTCACTTAGTTATCCTTTAACAAATGAAGAAAAGTCAAGGGAGCAAAATCGACTTAAGTTCACAAGTCCTAATCAAAGACTAGATTTAGTGAGACTCAAGCCAACTAGCAACTTTCAATCTCCAACCAACAAACGAATTTTGATAACTCAAGAGTCTCTAATTAATCAATCCAAGTCAAGAACATAAAAATCTATTTTAAAATCCAACCAAGCATTTTATCAAACACTTGGAAGGCACAAAATAAAAGTATGGAAAAGTAACAAGAAATAGTAAAATCTAAGATTAACAAATGCAAGGGATCAATAACCAACAATTAAAGAAAGAAGCAATAAACATGAAATACCTCAAATTGCATAAAAAGGAAATTGAATCTAACAAGAAGAGTTCATAAACTAAATTGAAAAAATAAAGAAATCGATAAGAGAAGATAAACTAAGATGCTAGAATAATAAAAGGCAGAAGAAAACTAAATTAAAGCAAGATGGAAATCTGAATTTTAGAAGAAAAAAAAAACTAAAAGAAACCCTAAAACTTAGAGAGAGGAGAAAGCCTCTCTCTCTAGAAACCTACATCTAAAACCTAAAGTGTGAATGAATGAATGATACGAATCCTTGTCCAGCTCCACTCTACAGCCTCTTGTCTTCGTTTTCGGTCCTGAAACTAGGTCAAAAGCAGTCTAGAAATCACCCCCAGCGAATTCTGTTAATTGCAGCACGTGACGCTCGTCACACGTATGCATCAGCCACGCGTACGCGTCGCTTGGACGAATTCCTGGTCACGCGTGCGCGTCATTTGCTTATGGCTTGGTCACGCATATGCGTGGATACTAGCTTCTCAAAACTTCAATTTCTTGTGTTCCTTCCACTTTTCCATGCTTCCTTTCCATCCTCTAAGCCATTCATACCCTATAAGCTCTGAAAACACTTAACAAACATATTATAGCATCGAATGGTAATAAAAGATTATTAAAAATTAGTAATTTAAAGACCTAGAAAGCATGTTTTCAATTACAGTACAAAATTCGGAAGGAAACTTAAAAACATGCAATTTACATGAATAAGTATAAGAATAGTGAACAAAATCCACTCAATTCAATCCTAAATATACCATAAAATAGTGAGTTATCAGTTATTATAGGTAAAAACTCACATATAGTTATTTTCATGTCAAGTTAATATTTAAGAACCGTTAAATGATTTGACAAGTTTGACTAAATATCATCTAACGATTTTCAACTATCAACTTCATATGAAAACAACTGCATGTGAGTCTTTACTTATTATTATATAATTTATTAAAAAAATAATATTAATAGATATCATATAATCATGAAAAGAAAAAATAAATTCTGATTAATAAAATTTTTTTATTTATTTTTTTAATTTGTATATATTTAATAAAATTTATAGTTAAATAAAATATAATTGATTTAAAAATGAGTGACTTTATAATTAAAATAAATTGAATATAAATAAAATAAAAGATTGCTATATGTATTATAATTTATACACAAATTAGTAAGAAGCACTGCAGCTAGGAGGTACAATTATCTTTGTTGCCTTCTAAAGTGAAGGGGTTCAAACCCTATCATGGCTATTTTGGAAAATTTTCTAAAATCCGCAAACCTTGACACTTGGCAAGACATGGAGCATATGGAGCACGGTAGAACGCTAATGCGTCGATGCATCGTAGGTTTCCTTTCAAC
>NC_029786.2:32676805-32687929 GCF_000816755.2 Arachis ipaensis | reverse complement strand
ACCAGATTTAACTGATTTTTATCGGTTCATTTTGGATTTGACTGATTCGTGCCGACTGGTATTATATCCAGTTTACCGGTCGAATCGGCCGATCCAGTCCGGTTTTTTTACTCTTAAAAGAATTTGTAATCCAATTGTCCTGTCCGCTAAGGAAACTTAAGAAAGTGCTAAATCATGTCTTTGTAATCCACCATGATTTGTCGTAATCCAATTTTAATCACAACAAAAATTAGAGAGGAATGGGGAATAGTATGTCAAAGAAATAGCACTGATTTATAAATACATGAATTACAGAATGGAAGGATCTTTGTATCTCTTGAAAATGTCTTCAATGTCAGCCATAACTTCTGCTGGTAAGGGGCGCTCAGTTTTTGTGAAAGCATCAATGTCTTCTTTGAGTTGGTCCAGAGAGGTAGCACCAATGATTGAGCTTGTCATGAATGGACGGTCTCTTACGAATCCAAGGGCAAGCTCAACAGGAGTTAGAGCATGTCTTTTGGCCAATTCAAGATATTGTACAGTTGCTTCCTGAAATTCAGCCACATGCTCAACATCAAACATATAAACAAACGAACAGGCGAGTATGTGTAATATTTCATTTATAAGTGCACATTTGGTAATACTGTAATAGTTTAGGCTGAGTTTGTTTCAATTGCTTTTTTCTAACAGAAGAGAAGAAAGAAAATCTAACTAGAAAAAACATTTTTTAAGACATCTATGAATACAAGTTTTAAAATGTCTATATAAGATTTAATTTTGAGGTTATTAAAAAAAAAAGCTAAAGAAAGCATCCTACAATAACAGAGGTTCAAGTCCTCTGAGGGTTATTGTTTTGAATTTTGATGTGTTTACAGACGGAAAAAAAATTCCTCCCAGCTACTATGAACGGTCATTGAGTTTAGCGGCATGACCCTAACCTTAGTGGTCATAAATTTATCTAAATAAAAGAGAAACGAAAATCCTTAAGTGGTGGCTTTTACTGTGCTATGAAATGTAAATTAAATACAAGAACTAGCATTCTGGCATACCCGTGCAATTGATTTGTTATATCTTTCCATATAGCCAGGGAAGAGGTTCAATCTTCCCTTTTTTGCAGCTTCAGAATTTATATCTATATATTTTCCAGTGAGTGATCCACCTCCAAGTGGGGAGTAGGATAGCAACCCAATGTTACAGTTGTTTGGATGGCAAACTTCCACAAGATCAACTGCAATAAATAAAACCAACAAAGAACCTGAATTATATTGAGATATATTATTAATTCTCAGAACTGCAATCAAGACACATAAATAAACCAATGCTGATGCGATATTCTCAAAACAATCATGAGCCGAACACCAGAGAGATTCAAAAGACATAATATATAGGCCATCGAAATCCTTTAAATATATGTGCCTTTGCAGTCTGCACCAGCTAAATGCACCGGATAACAGCAAAGTTAATAAATAGCCACATAATTTAAGCAGCTTTACCCAAATGCATTTAAACAAACATAAAAAATTGCTGCTATAAAATAGAAGGCATAGCCAGTGCTTATAGAAAGTTCTGAAAAGGTATTAACGGAAGAAAAATGGCTGTACCGCATACATGTATAGTTGTGCTGTTAATATGCTAGTATAGAATGTGGTAACATGATGGGAAAAACAGTAATGTGAGGGCAAGATCAAGTTTCAGATTTCCAGGTAAGTTGGCCAGATGAATCTATAATGGTGCTGAAACGGAATAAATGCTGAAACAGGGATTGACAGAGAACAACCGAGAAGAACTTAGAATCCAGATTCCAAACTCGTGTCAGGACTTAGAGAGAATTGAAACAAAATCACTTGCCTCTCTATCATTCTAACCTTTGTTGAGTGAAAAGCAGCCAAATTTCTAAGGACCATGAATAGAAAAGAAATCCTTGGCAGGAATTTTCCACAAAGTAGAAAGAATAAGGTAATGAAGGTACTATATATAATGTAACATATACAACTGTTAACAAGAGCAAACAGCCTGTTCCAAAATTCAGATGCAAACATTTCTTTCATTTCGGAATGTTTAGCAAGAATGTATTATTTATTTCTGAATTTGCTATGAGTTGTACAATAAAATCTAACAAAGCAATTTGACACAGGTTTCAAATCATCAGAACAAGAGAGTAGCAGCTTTGCTTCACAAAACACGATAATATTAAGTAAAATGAGTTCTGCCCGTGAGACACTTACTTTCAAACCGCAATCTAGCGAGCAAGCTATAGCTGTTTTGAATACTAACAATCTTGGGAAGTCCTTCAACTTTAGCTGCATGTACAAACTCCATCACTCCATAAGAAGTCTCGTTAGATACACCTATGTAGCGTACCTAAACCATACAAAAGTCTCTGAATCCCAAAAACAAGCATGAGAAAATGGACATGGTATCATGATCAATGTAAGAATTTTACAATAGAATCAGCACATGGTATACAGAAAAGGAGAGAGTAGAGGTAGTGAATCCCATATTGGTTATTATAGTTCATCTTTGTTTAGGAACTTGTCATCCCCTAGAATATGTGCCATGTGCCACACAGTGACAGCACAAGAAAGTAGCAACGGAAGTATATTTTACAGCCGTTCCACCCATCATCCAACTAAAAATGATTTTTTATATAAAAGTTAATTTTGTAACAGTCGTCTTCTTATACTTCTCCTCTATTCTTCTATTTTTCTCATTTTCTTTATGTATCTTCCTTGTCTATTTGATTCTTTGTGTATTTTTAAAAATTTTATAAAGAATAAGAAAAAAAAGAAAAGAAAAGAAAAAGAAAAGAAAAAGAAAAAATGCATATGACAAAACACAGAAATTCATTAAACAAAACACAGAAATGTGGTGATGATAAACAAATAAATTTTTAAAAGTCAAACGAAACATTTTGAAGAGACACATAGAAAGAAAATATAGAAATATATTGAAGAAAATTACAGAAATTTTACAACGATAAACACAAAAATATTTTGAAGGAAAACACAATCTTTTAAAGAGAAACAAAGGAAGAAAACATAGAAAGATATTGACGATAAACAAACTTTTTAAAGAGAAATACAGGAAGAAACAAAAATTTACGGATTATAAGCACAGAAAGTTTGTGGAACACAGAAATTTTTTTAAGGTCAACACAACTTTTTGACTGGAAAATAGAAAGAAAACACAAATTTATTGAAGAAAAACAAAGAAATTTTGTTATGTTAAACAATGAAATATTTTGAAGGTAAAGTAAATACACAATATCTTTAAGAGAAACACACAAAGAAAACACAAATTTATTAACGATAAACACAGAATTTTGGTGATGATAAACGTACAAAATTTTTTTAAGGTATTGAGAGAAAACGGAGAAATTTTATGCTCATAAACACCAATTTTTAAGGTAAACACAACTTTTTGTATAGAAACAAAGGAAGAAAATATAGAAATTTATTGATGAGAGAATTTGTGTGATAAATACAGAAATTTTTTTTAACGTAAACACAAATTTTTGAAGAGAAATATAGGAAGAAAACAAAGAAATTTATTGAGATAAAGCAGAAAAAATTTTGACGATAAACAAAGAATTTTTTTAAAGGAAACACTACTTTTTTGAAGAAAAGGTAAAACGCATAAGTTTGTTATGATAAAAACAAGCTTTTCTAAAGTAAATACACAAGCTTTTAAAGAAAAACAAACAAAGAAAACACAGAAGCTTATTGTTGATAAACATAGAAATTTGGTTATCATGATCACGGATACTTTTGAAGGTAAAAAACTTTTTGAAGATAAACATAGGAAAAGAATACAGAAATTTATTAATGATATATTGTAAGAATGCACATAAATTTTATGACAATAAAGACATAAATTTTTTGAAGTTAAACACAACATTCTAAAGGAAAACAAATGAAGAAAACACAGAAATTTATTGATGATAAACACACAAATTCTGTGATTATAAACACACAAATTTTTTGAAGGTAAATACAACTCTTTGAAGAGAAACATAGAAAGACAACACTAAATTTATTAAAAATAAACACAAAAATTGTGGTAATAAATACAGAAATTAATTTGTGTTATTCAAGTTGTATTTATGTGTTATTCAACTAAAATATTTGCACAATTCAATTTACATTTTAGTGTTATTCAACTAAAGTTTATGTGTTTTTAACTAAAATTTTTGTGTTATTCTTCTTTATCCTTTAACTAAAGCATCAACACAATTCAAAATAAATTTTTTGTTTTTCTTTGTTATGTTTATGTATAATTCAACTTAAAAACTTATTGTTTAAGTAAAATCTTCCATTTTTGAAGAAAAAATATAAAAAGACAGAAATTATTTTGCATCAATTGTAAAACATGAAAAAGAGAAGAAAAAGAAGAAACTAAAAAATAAAAAATAAAGAAGGAAAAAAAAAGACACAATAGCAGAACAAGAAGAAGCAACAATATCAGCAGAAAAAAAGTGTGATTTTACGTGCACGTTTGTGTGGGTGATTTTGTTGTGCCAATAAGTTATTTAACCAATTTGGTTGGATTTGGTTACCCAAAAAACTAGTCCATGTAACAGTACCTTTTCTCCAACAAATATGGCACTAAAACTAAGCAAAGAAAATTACAATATCAGCTTGAACCTACGGAAAAAAAAAAAAGAGTGAAAAATAAAAAGAAGTTCAAACCACCTGTAAGCCACAACTAGCATTCATAGGACCATACAGTAAAATGATAGAACTCAATTACCTTTCCTTCATTGATAAGTTCTTGAAAAGCTTGCAACTGTTCAACAAACGGGACACTCGGCCTCCATTGTGAAGGATCATAGGAATAAGCACCAAACAGTGGAACATAGCGATCTGGCCTAAAATAAAACAGAGAAAAAGTCATTCAAAAAACAATAGCTCAAACAGATTATAGTTCAGCTTTATGACTAAAGAAGCAAACAGGATAACATTTTCCTCATGACTGGCTGCATCTAGTAAACATTTTTTGTAATTGAAAAAAGAGGCACCGCATTGCAAAAGACTCCCACAAGCTTGGACCTCCAAGGTATATGCATCCAACCATACCCCAACAAGACTATGTGCCTAAATAATATAACTAGAAACTAAGAAAGGATGAAAGTGACACAGATCAGGCATTTGATTAGGTAGTAATTAGCTAAAATATATAAGTTGGGCAGGAAAGAGAGTGAGGCAGTTAAACACAAAGTAGGAAGGGAATAGGAGAGTTGCATGTCCCTCAAATACCCTCTATATATCTTGCAGTTTCAGCTTCTTTTATCAGGTCGATCTTGAGTTATTCTCGAATTGAATACATTCCTTTGATTTTCCATACCAGTTTATTTTTAGTGGATAAATGGCATGTGAACCAGTTACGTACTATGCATATTGATAAGGATAGAAAAGACAATAGTCTTAATAATATAACGAGTATAGTATAGCAAAATCATTATATTAATACTGCAATTTCTACTAATAACCAAGGTCAAGTGCAACTGTGTGTTGAACACAAATCCAGCCTCATGTATTGACTATATTTTATGTGCTTAACATTCTGAGCAGGGTGCCTATAATGGGTGTTGAAAATTAAGTTTGATGCAATTCTACTATACTTAGTAAACAAATTTGCATCTTGCTACACGTTATACCTTTAGGTGGTGGACTGTTACATGCTTAGTTCAACATATACTATGTCTTAAGATTCCAAAAACTGTATGAGTTCTAAGTTCCTGGAATTTTACAAGGAACAGTTCACACATGTTGAATAATACATTTACCACATTCTGTTAGGAACCACACACACAGAATAATAGAAGGGATAGGAGCATATGTATTATTAACACGCAGTGAAGCTGGATCTCAGCTTACTGATGAAGATGAGAATTAACTAAACAGAAGGAAAATGCACGGGACTATAGTGGCCCCTCAGTCCCTTCTCATACACTCGCAGATGCATAGGAAATTTATCTTAATGATAAAAAAACTAAGATTTAATTACTTTGTCGGTCCCTATAGTTTCACTGAATTTTTAATTAGGTCCCTATACATTTTTTCTTTTCAATTGGGTCCCTATACCATATTAGATTTTGTAACTAAGTCCCTACCAAAAGCATTGCAATTAACGGAATATTCTGTTAAACTATACAAAATATTCAGTCAAATATTAGGTATATTCGTTTTGTTTACAGAATATTCTGTTAATTCCAACGTTTTTGTCACAGCAAGGACTTAATTACAAAATCTAATATGGTATAGAGACTCAATCGAAAAAAATATATAGAGATCTAATTAAAAATTCAGTGAAACTATAGGACCGACAGAATAATTAAACCAAAAACTAATGTCAAATACTTCAGTTTTCACCCATAAAATAATGCAGAAAAAAAAAAGGCAATACATGGATGTTTAAACTCTGTAGACTCACCAGTGAATTTGTAACAGATCAATATAATCAGTGCCAAGGCGCTTAAGACTTTTCTCTACACTTTCCTTTATATTTGCAGCATCTACCCGCAAAACTTTTGCATTGTCCCGTAGGTAACTTGACCTCTCGGAATAACCACATACTTTTGTTGCTAAAATAATCTGTCGAGAAAAGTGGTATACAATCCTAGTTAAAGAAGGAACTTGGCAAAATTCTTCGGAAATACAGATAAAAGTGAATCTCAATCTTAAACAAGGTCAATATGTTATACAGGGGAAATTTTCCCCAAAATTCAACTTTAGTTTAATAAGCACCTTTACAGAATGCAAAGAATAACTTGTTGAAAATCCCTCAGGCAAACAGAAACGACAATTACTATTTAAAAACTGTATAACCTTAATAGTTTTTCAATGAAAGTAACCAAGCACTAATACTTACTTTCTTTTTCTTTTTCTATTTTTCCTTCCAATTGTCAGTTACTCTCTTTCTTAAAATAAGAAATAAGAATAAAACAAGCATCCAATACCTTGTCACGAGATTGAGACTTCAGCCAGCTAGCAATATACAGATCAGTTCTTCCCTGTGTCTCTTTCTTCATTGGAATTGGATACTGTAAATCAATACCTAATTGTCAATACATCTGACAACATAATAGCAGCATAAGATGAAACTGAAGTGTATCATAGGAACATCGCTGTTAATTGTTAGGGACAACAAACAACTTATGAAAATGAAAAAGAACAGTTTTGAAGGCTATTGTCAATACATTAGACAACAAATGGTGTAAAATGGTGAATAATAACGCAATAATATGATAACAGTTTGACAGAAAAAGCAACTTCGTCAGCAGTGTAAGGCTTACTAGGTAATTCCATATGGCATGTTGAGCACAAAGTACCAGATATGATGAAAGAGAGGTTCATTAATCATTATAGAATTGTTGGCTAAACCGAGAAAATCCATTACAAAAATGAAAAGTGACTATACTGATTCAAAATATTTTAGTTCAAGTGTTCAACCGATAAATAGTTGGTTGGAGTAGAATTCAGATTCAAGTCCTGGGTACGAAGTAATGCTTCGGGCAGACCCATGCACCTTATACAATCTCCAATGGTTGATTAGGGTTGCCTCCAATAAGAGGATAACTATGGTTCCACCAAGAGATAATTAAGTACATGTAGTTTCTATATTGAGAGATAATATGATACAAGAATCAAAGAAGCTACAACAAACAGCTAAGTGTTTGGTCTGTGGCCAATTGCTCACTCAGTGGGGGTGTTTGGGCAAAATCCCTTCCAAAAGTTACGACATTAGCATTGAAAGCTCTAGAATAACAATTTGCATACATAAATTGCCTGGCATTAGGTTGCAATCCACTTCCACTGTGACCAAGTACTCTTTAATACAGAGAGCCAAACACTATATGCATCAGTGGCAGAAAGAAGATCAAATAATAGTCTTAAGTTCAAAATCAAACTATAGCAATAAAAAGTTCTCTTAGAATGAGGACAAAAGTGTGTATTTCTAAACCACCTATGACTTGGAAGAGTTAGCTATCACAATTTGCTATAAAATAGTGAACCTTTTGTGTCTAATGGGAATAAAGAAAACAAAAACGAAAACATCATATGAAGCATGTCAATCATATTGAAACTAAGCAGTAAGCACAGAATTTTCAATTTTTCAAATGGAAATGGAAGCAATGCAATTTTATGATTTGAAGAATTACCGCCTCAGCAGTATCCAAAGCATTAATGCCATTCTCAAATGCATAACTGAGAATGCCATGAGATTCTTTCTCTGTGTTCTGCTCCCCAAACGTCATCTAAAACAATTGCACCAATCAATCATCAACTATCACACAATGCAGAATTCAAAATTGAAAAAGAAAAAGAATATGAAACAAGTCCTCTCCATTTGTGCAAAAATTCAGAATTTGAATGAGAAACCATAAACAATAAAATTTTACAGTTCCAAGAGTGATTTCACTGATGTTGAGGTCAGAGTCACCAAGCTTCCTATATTCCAATGCGTTCTTCTGGCCATGGCAAGCACAAACGAGATGCCTCAAGGTGCTTCTAGTTCTTGTTGTTGAAGGTATAGAAATGAGAGGCATTGATGGTGCGAGGGGTTGAGAAAGGGAACGTGCCATGACAAAGGAAGAAGAATTTGGGAAGGAGAAGGAGCAGGGGGATGCCATGGCTCAACGGAAGAGTACTGAGTGCCTGAACCTCTCCCTTAGCTTATCGTTTACTCCCCAAACGTTGTGGAAGCTGGTTCGCTCCTGATTCGGTAAGACCAATGAGATCATCGATCGACTTTGTAATTTTGTTGAAAAATCTATTTCATCCTCGTCTCGAGTTTTTATAATTATTCATTTAAAATATTTATAACTTGAACCCCGGCTCAGCAGTTTTAGAACTTGACACCTAGCCACTAAATCACCATTAATCATTATCGTTACCTTAGTTCCATTCACTTTGGCTGAAGAGAAATTTCTTTGCGGAACCATATGAATCAAGAGCGAGAATTTGATACAGGGCATTCCACCAGGCATCTATATAATTATAGTAGGGGTAGTGTTGTGATTCAAATTTTCTAGTAAAATTTTTACAATGAAAGGGAGGTTTTTTCCATTCTGATAATGTTATTACTTTCATAATCTTAATTTTTAGGAATATTAAATCTTTTGTGGTTAGGTCTTTATTATGAGTTAATTCAATGGATCTAGTGTCTATTAAGATAAATTCATACAGAAATCAAAACAGAAAAAGAATATTCTTCTGATGATTCAGAAAATTTTATACAACAATTAGATATACCATCTTCTTCAGAATCTTCTAAAATAGAGAAAAATTTGTGTCTAGGACTAAGAATATGTAACTGTGATAGTTGCATAAAATCTTTAAATATAATTACGAGAACTCAAAAGTCAATCAATACCTTAACTAGAGAACAAACAAACACTTTAATTTCTATAATAGATAAATTAGAAGATTCTCCCTTAAAAGATGAATTCTTATTTCAATTAAATGATCTGACTAGGAAAGAAGAAAAATCTAAAGAAGAAATAAGGCCAGTAGAAATTAAAGAAATATATAATAGGTTTAGAACACCTAAAGAAGAAACTTCTTTAAAACATTTACAAGAAGAGATAAAAATGTTAAAATTCAAAATTTATGAATTAAAATAACAAAATATATTTCTTGACAATAGAATACTAAAATTAGAAGGAGAAAACATAGTAAGATTATAAAAAGAAAAAGAAAGATTAGAATCAATAGAAAAAGAAGAAAAAATTATAAATCCAATTAATTATATTAATGAATTAACATTATTAATTAATCAGAAATGGTATATGGTATGCGAAATTGTTACTCAAGTTGTGAATTATTGTTCGAAATTGATTCCCTGGCGATGGCACCAAAAACGGATGCACAGAACCATGGTCTAAACATATCTTCAAAACTTCGCATAACTAACCAGCAAGTGCACTGGGTCGTCCAAGTAATAAACCTTACGTGAGTAAGGGTCGATCCCACGGAGATTGTTGGTATGAAGCAAGCTATGGTCACCTTGCAAATCTCAGTCAGGCGGATATAATATAGTTATGGAGTTTTCGAAAATAAATAATAAACTAAGGATAGAAATACTTATGTAAATCATTGGTGAGAATTTCAGATAAGCGCATAGAGATGCTTTCGTTCCTCTAAACCTCTGCTTTCCTGCTGTCTTCATCCAATCAGTCTTACTCCTTTCTATGGCTGGCTTTATGTAAGGGCATACCACAGACAAGGTTTAGACTTTCCGGATTCTCATGAATGCCGCCATCAATCTAGCTTACGCCACGAGGATTCTGATTAAGAGATCCAAGAGATAATCATTCAATCAAAGGTAGAACGGAAGTGGTTGTCAGGCACGCGTTCATGGGGAATGATGATGATTGTCACGTTCATCACATTCAGGTTGAAGTGCGAATGAATATTTTAGAAGCGGAATAAGTTGAATTGAGTAGAAAAACAGTAGTACTTTGCATTAATCTTTGAGGAACAGCAGAGCTCCACACCTTAATCTATGGAGTGTAGAAACTCCACCGTTGAAAAATACATAAGTGAATATAGGGTAAGCATGGCCGAGTGGCCAGCCTCCCATGGAGGTCTAGAGATCTAAAAATGATCAAAAGATGTCTAATACAATAGTAAGAAGTCCTATTTATAATAAACTAGCCACTAGGGTTTACAAAAGTAAGTAATTGATGCATAAATCCACTTCCGGGGCCCACTTGGTGTGTGCTTGGGCTGAGCTTGAAGTCTACACGTGGAGAGGTCATTCTTGGAGTTGAACGCCAGCTTTTGTGCCAGTTTGGATGTTGAACTCCACTTTGCAACTTGTTTCTAGTGCTGGACGCCAGAATTGGGCAGAGAGCTGGCGTTGAACGCCAGTTTGCGTCGTCTAAACTTGAGCAAAGTATGGACTATTATATATTGCTGGAAAGCCCTGGATGTTTACTTTCCAATGCAATTGGAAGCGCGCTATTTTGAGTTCTGTAGCTCCAGAAAATCCACTTTGAGTGCAGGGAGGTCAGAATCCAACAGCATCAGCAGTCCTTCTTCAACCTCTGAATATGATTTTTGCTCAAGTCCCTCAATTTCAGCCAAAAAATACCTGAAATCACAGAAAAACACACAAACTCATAGTAAAGTCCAGAAATAT
>NC_029786.2:32637663-32643005 GCF_000816755.2 Arachis ipaensis | reverse complement strand
AGAATTCAACAGCATCTGCAGTCCTTTTTCAGCCTCTGAATTAGATTTTTGCTCAGGTCCCTCAATTTCAGCCAGAAAATACCTGAAATCACAGAAAAACACACAAACTCATAGTAAAGTCCAGAAATGTGACTTTAACATAAAAACTAATGAAAAGATCCCTAAAAGTAACTAGATTCTACTAAAAACATACTAAAAACAATGCCAAAAAGCGTATAAATTATCTGCTCATCATTAGGGCAGGATTTTATTCCTTTTGGCCTTCCTATCCACTGATGCTCAAAGCCTTGGGATCCTTTTTATTTTCCCTTGCCTTTTGGTTTTAAGGGTTATTGGCTTTTTGCTCTTGCCTCTTGGTTTTAAGAGCTTTTGGCTTTTTCTGCTTGCTTTTTCTTTCTATTTTTTTTCGCTATTTTTTTTTCTCTTTTTTTTTCTGTAAGCTTTGTTCTTTGCTGCTTTTTCTTGCTTCAAGAATTATTTTTATGATTTTTCAGATTACCAAATAACATGTCTCCTTGTCATCATTCTTTCAAGAGCCAACATATTTAACATTCTTAAACAACAACTTCAAAAGAAATATGCACTGTTCAAGCATTCATTCAGAAAACAAGAAGCATTGTCACCACATCAATATAATTAAACTAAGTTCAAGGATAAATTCGAAACTCCTGTACTTCTTGTTCTTTTGAATTAAAACAGTTTTCATTTAAGAGAGGTGATGGATTCATATTCACTACTTTAAGGCATAGTTACTAAATACTAATGATCATGTAATGAAGACACAAACATGGATAAGCACTTAACATAGAAAATGAAAAACAGAGAATGTAAGAACAAGGAATGAGTCCACCTTAGTGATGGTGGCGTTTCCTTCTTGAGGAACCAATGATGTCCTTGAGCTCTTCTATGTCTCTTCCTTGTCTTTGTTGCTCCTTCCTCATTGCTTTTTGATCTTCTCTTATTTCATGAAGGATGATGGAGTGCTCTTGATGTTCCACCCTTAGTTATCCCATGTTGGAACTTAATTCTCCTAGGGAGGTGTTGATTTGCTCCCAATAGTTTTGTGGAGGAAAATGCATTTGAGGCATCTCCGGGACCTCATGGTGATGAGCTTCCTGCGCCTCTTGAGCTCCATGAATGGGCTCTCTTGCTTGCTCCATCCTTTTCTTAGTGATGGGCTTGTGAGATGAATCTTTCCATCTCTCATGGCTCAGAGGTGGAAGCAATTGTCTTCCCTTTCCTCTTTTTTTGAGGTTTCTCTGGCTTTTTAGTTGCCATCAATGGTAATGGAAAAACAAAAAGCTTATGCTTTTACCACACCAAACTTAAAATATTGCTCGCCCTCGAGCAAGAGAAGAAAGAAGGTATGAAGAAGAAGAAGAAATGGAGGAGAGGGAGAGAGAGGGATGTGTTTCGGCCATATAGGGTGGTTTGGGTGGGAAATTGATTTTGAATTTTGAAGGTAGGTGGAGTTTATGAGGTAGGTTTATGGGGAAGAGTGGATGGATGTGAATGGTGAAGTAGTGATAGGGAAGAGAGATTGAGGTGATTGGTGAAGAGTTTTGGGGAAGAGTGTTTATGGGATTGGGTGAAAGAGGGGTGAGAAGAAGTGAGTGGAGGTAGGTGGGGATCCTGTGGGGTCCACAGATCCTGAGGTGTTCAAGGATTTACAACCTTGCACCAAATTAGGCATGCAAAATGCCCTTGCACACAACTCTGGGTGTTCAGCGCCAGATTGGTGCTTGTTCTGGGCGTTGAACGCCCATTTGTTGCCCATTTCTGGCGTTGAACGCCAGAACCATGCTTGTTCTGGGCGTTCAGCGCCAGCTCTTCTCCAGGGTGCTGCCCATTTCTGACATTCAGCGCCAGAACCATGCTCTGTTCTGGCGTTGAACGCCCAAAACATGCTTCTTACTGGCGTTTAAACGCTAGTAAGGTCTTCCTCCAGGGTGTGATTTTTCTTCTGCTGTTTTTGATTCCGTTTTCAATTTTTTGATTTATTTTGTGACTCCACATGATCATGAACCTAATAAAACATGAAAAACAATGAAAATTAGATAAATAAACATTGGGTTGCCTCCCAACAAGCACTTCTTTAATGTCAATAGCTTGACAGTGGGCTCTCATGGAGCCCCACAGATGTTCAGAGCATTATTGAGACTCCCCAACACCAAACTTAGAGTTTGGATATGGGAGTTCAACACCAAACTTAGAATTTGGTTGTGGCCTCCCAACACCAAACTTAGAGTTTGACTGTGGGGGCTCTGTTTGACTCTGCTTTGAGAGAAGCTTTTTATGCTTCCTCTCCATGGATGCAGAGAGAGATCCTTGAGTTGTAAACACAAGGTTGTCCTTATTTAATTGAAGAATCAATTCTTCTCTGTCCACATCAATCACAGCTCTTGCTGTGGCTAGGAAAGGTCTTCCTAGGATGATGGATTCATCCTCTTCCTTTCCAGTGTCCAGGACTATGAAATCAGCAGGGATGTAAAGGCCTTCAACCTTTACTAACACGTCCTCTACTTGTCCATAAGCCTGTTTTCTTGAATTGTCTGCCATCTCTAATGAGATTTTAGCAGCTTGCACCCCATAGATTCCCAGGTTCTCTATTACAGAGAGAGGCATGAGGTTTATCCCTGAACCAAGGTCACACAGAGCCTTAAAGATCGTGGTGCCTATGGTACAAGGTATTATGAACTTTCCAGGATCCTATTTCTTCTGAGGCAATGTCAGTTGATCCAGATCACTTAGTTCATTGGTGAATAAGGGAGGTTTATCTTCCCAAGTTTCAATACCAAATAATTTGGCATTTAGCTTCATGATTGCACCAAGGAACTTGGCAGCTTGCTCTTCAGTAACATCCTCATTCTCTTCAGAAGAGGAATACTCATCAGAGCTCATGAATGGCATAAGGAGGTTCAATGAAATCTCTATGGTCTCTAGATGAGTCTCAGATTTCTTAGGTTCCTCAGAGGGAAGCTCCTTATTGATCACTGGACATCCCAGGAGGTCTTTCTCCTTGGGATTCACGTCCTTCTCCTCTCTTGTGGGTTCGGCCATGGTAATTAATTCAATGGCCTTGCACTCTCCCTTTGGATTCTCTTCTGTATTGCTTAGGAGAGTACTAGGAGGGATTTTCAATGGTAGGAATGGAGATGCTTCTTCCATGTAAATTGGAATTAGGTGCAGTAAAGTCACCAAGCATTCTCCTTGCATTATTATTATTTTCAGCTGCCATCTCCTCTTCCTGTTCAAAAATTTCTGAAAGGTTATCTCTGGATTCTTGTAATTTAGCTTCTCTTAGTTTCCTCTTCAGAGTCCTTTCAGGTTCTGGATCTGCTTCAACAAGAATATTCTTGTCCTTGCTCCTGCTCATATGACAAAGAAGAGGGCACAGAAAAAATAATAATAATAATAATAAGGATCCTTTATACCACAGTATAGAAGTCCCTGTGTGAGTGGAAGAAAGGAAAGGGACAAAGAATGTAATGTAAGGAAAGAAACACAAGGGTGAGGAGAGCAGAGATGTGAGGTGAGGAGATGTTAATAGATGAATAAATAAATAGAATAAGATGAGAGAGGGAAAATTTCGAAAATAATTTTTTTGAAAAAGAGTTAGTGATTTTCGAAAATAGTTTTTGAAAAAGGTTAGTAGTTTTTCGAAAATTCAAATAAAAAAATAAAATAATTAGTCTAATTAAAAAGAAATTTTGAAAAAGAGGGAAGATTTTTTCGAAAATTAGAGAGAGAGAGTTGGTTAGATGGTTTTCAAAAAGATAAGAAACAAACAAAAAGTTAGTTAGTTAGTTGAAACAAATTTTTGAAAAGATAAGAAGTTAGGAAGTTAGAAAAGATATTTTGCAATCACTTTTTTGAAAAATGTAAGATAAGAAGATATTTTTGAAAAGATATGATAGAAATTAGTTTTTTTGAAAAAGATTTGATTTTTAAAATCTCAATTAATGACTTGATTCACAAGAAATCACAAGATATGATTCTAGAACTTAAAGTTTGAATCTTTCTTAACAAGTAAGTAACAAACTTGAAATTTTTGAATCATAACATTAATTGATGATGTTATTTTCGAAAATATGATGTAAAATTAAGAAAAAGATTTTTGAAAAATATTTTTGAAATTTTCGAAAATAACTAAAAAAAATTGAAAAAAAAGATTTGATTTTTGAAAAAGATTTTGAAAAAGATAAGATTTTTTTTTAACTTGAAAATTTGATTTGACTCATAAAAACAACTAGATTTTAAAAATTTTTGAAAAAGTCAAATCTAATTTTCGAAATTTTAAAAGAGAAAAAAGGAAAGATATTTTTTTGATTTTTGAATTTTTATGATGAGAGAGAAAAACAAGAAAAATGATGTAATGAATGAAAGTTATGGATCAAAACAATGAATGCATGCAAGAATGCTATGAATGTCAAGATGAACACCAAGAACACTATGAAGATCATGATGAACATCAAGAACACATTTTTGAAAAGTTTTTAATGCAAAGAAAACATGCAAGACACCAAACTTAGAATTCTTTAATGCTTAGACATAAAGAATTCAGGAATGCATATGAAAAACAAGAAAAGACACAAAACATGCAAATGCAAAGATCAAACAAGAAGACTTACCAAGAACAACTCGAAGATCATGAAGAACACTATGAATGCATGAATTTTTTCAAAAAATGCAAGATGAACATGCAATTGACACCAAACTTATAACATGACTCAAAACTCAAACAAGAAACACAAAAGATATTTTTGATTTTTATGATTTTCTAATTTTTTTGTATTTTTTTTTCGAAAATTATTTTGAAAAAGGAAAATAAGGATTCCAAAATTTTTAATATGAATTCCAGGAATCTTATGCTCTTTAGTCTAAAGCTCCAATCAAAGGGTCAGGCATGGCTTAATAGCCAGCCAAGCTTTAGTATGTATCCAGACATGACACGCCTAACATGCCCTACAGTCAGCCAGGCTTCAACATGCTTCATGAAACACTAGAATTCATTCTTAAAAATTCTGAAGAAAAATATATTTTTTTTGAAAATATTTTTATTTAAAAAAATTTTTTTTTTCAAAAACAAAGGAGAAATTTTTGAAAGATTTTTGAAAACTTTTTGAAAAGAAAACAAAAAGAAAGTTACCTAATCTGAGCAACAAGATGAACCGTCAGTTGTCCAAACTCGAACAATCCCCAGCAACGGCGCCAAAAACTTGGTGCACGAAATTGTGATCTCTGGTAATGGCTCCAAAAACTTGGTGCTCTAATCTCAATTCATAATTTGTCACAACTTCGATACAACTAACCAGCAAGTGCACTGGGTCGTCCAAGTAATA
>NC_029786.2:32636372-32637098 GCF_000816755.2 Arachis ipaensis | reverse complement strand
TGAATGAATAGAAAAATAGTAGTACTTTGCATTAATCTTTGAGGAACAGCAGAGCTCCACACCTTAATCTATGGAGTGTAGAAACTCTACCGTTGAAAAATACATAAGTGAATATAGGATAAGCATGGCCGAGTGGCCAGCCTCCCATGGAGGTCTAGAGATCTAAAAATGATCAAAAGATGTCTAATACAATAGTAAGAAGTCCTATTTATAATAAACTAGCCACTAGGGTTTACAGAAGTAAGTAATTGATGCATAAATCCACTTCCGGTGCCCACTTGGTGTGTGCTTGGGCTGAGCTTGAAGTCTACATGTGGAGAGGTCATTCTTGGAGTTGAATGCCAGCTTTTGTGCCAGTTTGGGCGTTGAACTCCACTTTGCAACTTGTTTCTGGCGCTGGACGCCAGAATTGGGCAGAGAGCTGGCGTTGAACACCAGTTTGTGTCGTCTAAACTTGGGCAAAGTGTAAACCCCGGTTAAATTAGTAGATAATTAGTTAATAAATTATTTTTTAATAAGGAGGATTAGAAATGCGAATATTATATCAAAATAGGGTAGAGCTCATCGAAACGAGAATTTTGACACCAATTTCGAAGAAATCGGTCCAAGATTGGACCGAACGGGCCGAACCGGTTGAACCGGGCAAAACCGGGCCCATGGGCCCAACCGGACCAGCAATTAAAAAGAGAGCCACGGGCTCTTCTTTCTCCCCACTTTCATAACGAC
>NC_029786.2:32625721-32626372 GCF_000816755.2 Arachis ipaensis | reverse complement strand
AGGAGTAAGACTGATTGGATGAAGATAGCAGGAAAGCAGAGGTTCAGAGGAACGAAAGCATCTCCATTTGCTTATCTGAAACTCTCATCAATGAATTACATAAGTATTTCTATCCCTATTCTATTAATTATTATTCGAAAACACCATTATCACTTTATATCTGCCTGACTGAGATTTACAAGGTAACCATAGCTTGCTTCATACCAACAATCTCCGTGGGATTCGACCCTTACTCACGTAAGGTATTACTTGGACGACCCAGTGCACTTGCTGGTTAGTTGTATCGAAGTTGTGACATATTATGAATGTGTAATCACGATTACGCGTACCAAGTTGCTCACGTGCCAGGAATAGTTTGAGCCTGGACATCACAATTTCGTGCACTTTTTTGGCGCCGTTGCCGGGGATTGTTCGAGTTTGGACAACTAACGGTTCATCCTGTTGCTCAGATTAGGTAATTTTCTTTTTATTCTCTTTTCAAAAAATTTTTCAAAAAAATAGTTCAAAATTCTCTCATCTGTTTTCGAAAAAAAATATTTTCAAAAAAAAAAATTTTTTTTATTCAAAATTTTTAAGAATGAATTCTAGTGTTTCATGAAGCATGTAAAGCCTGGCTGGCTGTAAAGCCATGTCTAAATTTATTTGGACTGA
>NC_029786.2:32625074-32625659 GCF_000816755.2 Arachis ipaensis | reverse complement strand
AGATTCAGAGGTTGAAAAAGGACTGCTGATGCTATTGGATTCTGACCTCCCTGCACTCAAAGTGGATTTTCTGGAGCTACAAAACTCGAAATGGCGCGCTTCCAATTGCTTTGGAAAGTAGACATTCAGGGCTTTCCAGAAATATATAATAGTTCATACTTTGGCCAAGAATAGATGACGTAAACCGGCGTTCAACGCCAGCTTTCTACCCAAATCTGGCGTCCAGCGCCAGAAAAGGAGCCAAAACCAGAGTTGAACGCCCAAACTGGCACAAAAGCTAGCGTTCAACTCCACAAATGGCCTCTGCACGTGCAACACTTAAGATCAGCCCAAACACACACCAAGTGGGCCCCGGAAGTGGATTTATGCATCAAGTACTTACTCATGTAAACCCTAGTGACTAGTTTATTATAAATAGGACCTTTTACTAGTCTTTTTGACCATCTTGACCATCTTTTTTAATCCATTGTTCATCTTAGGAGACTATTGATCACGTTTTAGGGGGCTGGCCATCTCGGCCATGCCTGGACCTTCACTTATGTATTTTCATACGGTAGAGTTTCTACACTCCATAGATTAAGGTGT
>NC_029786.2:32618586-32619661 GCF_000816755.2 Arachis ipaensis | reverse complement strand
AGGGCATTGGATCATTTTCCCGAGAGATGACCGAAAGTAGCCATTGACAGTGGTGATGTATCACATAAAGCCAGCCATGGAAAGGAGTAAGACTGATTGGATGAAGATAGCAGGAAAGCAGAGGTTCAGAGGAACGAAAGCATCTCCATTCGCTTATCTGAAACTCTCACCAATGAATTACATAAGTATTTCTATCCCTATTCTATTAATTATTATTCGAAAACACCATTATCACTTTATATCTGCCTGACTGAGATTTACAAGGTGACCATAGCTTGCTTCATACCAACAATCTCCGTGGGATTCGACCCTTACTCACGTAAGGTATTACTTGGACGACCCAGTGCACTTGCTGGTTAGTTGTATCGAAGTTGTGACATATTATGAATGTGTAATCACGATTACGCGTACCAAGTTGCTCACGTGCCAGGAATAGTTTGAGCCTGGACATCACAATTTCGTGCACCAAGAAACATGACAAGGGATTAAGTTTGGTGTTCACCCACCAATGTAAGTTCAAACGCCTACAAGAAAGTCTTACACACTAATCAGTCACCTAAGGGCTTGAGAAACAAGCAACTTCCATTAACACTGCAGGAATTCAATTACTCTCTTGGGAGGGCTACACACCATTAGCTGAGAGAAAAGAAGAAGAAGCCACCAAGAGGTTGTATTGTCACTTAACTCCATCAGCATTGAATTGCTTTAAATTGGAAGTGTGAATATGCCCATCTTAACAGTAACTGTTAGTTTAGTAGTCTTTGCATTATGTTTGTTTCTCTTAAAATAAGTAAGCTAGCCTATGTGTGTGCTTGGGTGTTTACTTTCACTGAACAAAAAGCATGCTTTGTCCCCTGCATCTTTAATTCAATAAAAGAAAGGTTTGAATGTGAAGTGAGATAGTTCTCTGTTAGATAGAAGTACAATAAAAGTAAGTGGTGGTATGAATGTGTGATTGCATAATAGCTCACTTTTAATGAATAAGAGAACTAGGATGTCTCCTCTTAAGTAGAAAGTGGCCTACTGTCTATGAATCTAAATCAAATAAAAGTCCTTGGTTAAAAAGAAAAACAAA
>NC_029786.2:32595576-32617765 GCF_000816755.2 Arachis ipaensis | reverse complement strand
TCCACTATCAAGAGCAACCTAACTACAAGGCATTTAGTAGCCCAAAGAGGTGCTGGGCATCAATGTTCTAAGATGGAATGTGAGCCAAGTGTCTTTAGTGAATAATGTGTCAAGTATAAAGAAATCAATGAACTTGTTACACATGACACTCAAATAAAGCTTATGAACAAAATAATAGCCAAGGATAAAGAAATAATGAGAGGTTATAGCAGTGTGTTGCTTGATGCTTGACGAAGACTTTCTAGGCCTAAGAGTCAATAAGAAGTGAGTGTTTACATATCCACATAAAACCTCATGAACTACCAATAATACTCTGCTAGCATGAACATCATCTTCCATTTCATTCTTTTTTCTCAATAATTCATTTCTTGCTTGGGGACAAGCAAGCTTTAAGTTTGGTGTTGTGATGACAAGTCATCTTAGCCTAGTTTCACTAGCCTTTTTCTTTTGTTTTCAATTGAATTATGCACTTTCTTGAGCCACAAGCAAGCCAATTGGGTAGATTTTCATGTTTCCTTTGATTTAATCAATCATAGATGAATTAATACAATTTCATGAGGATTTATGCTATAATTGCCACATATTATGAAAGAATGACAAACTCATGATTTTGAGCATAGCTTTGATGTGTTTGGTTGTTTGATGATAGGTGAAGAAAGCTTGGAGAAAGGTTGAAGCAAAAAGGAATAGCTAGGAGCAAGAGAGAACAAAAAGTTTGAGCAAAAGTTTGCCTCAAACTTTAGCTCAAACTTTCGGAATAAGTGAAAACACCCCAGGGAACAAAAAGCTTGAGCAAAAGTTTGCCTCAAACTTTAGCTCAAACTTTTGGGAAAAAAGCTTGCACCAACGTTTGCCTCAAACTTTTTGGCAAACGTTGGCATCACAAATCAATACCCTGGAGGACAAAAGCTTGCGCCAACGTTTGCCTCAAACTTTTTGGCAAACGTTGGCGCCATCAGCAACACACCCTGGAGACAAAAAGTTTGTGCCAAAGTTTGCCTCAAACTTTTTGGCAAACGTTGGCGCCATGAGTGTGCATAAGGGGGCCAACGTTTGAGCAAAAGTTTGACCCCAAACTTTAGCTCAAACGTTGGTAGCAGCAAGAATGGGGCAGCTGGTGTAAAAAGTTTGAGTAAAAGTTTGCCTCAAACTTTTACTCAAACTTTTACTCAAGCTTTTATAATTCCCAATCCGGTTCACTTCGGTTCTCTCTCCAACTCCAAGAGCAATCAACCAAGGCCTCTATCAACCCAATTCCATCAAGAGCAAAGGCCCAATTCAAGGCTTGAAGACCATTTGAAGAAAGTGTATAAATAGATGAGGATTTAAGTTTCTAGGGAGCTTTTTCTTTTCGGTTTTGATTAGGTAGTTTTGTAGAGAGCTCACCTTTACATTTTGGTATTGTTGTTTTAATTCAAGAAAATTTGGGAAGAAGAATTGATCTCTCTTCTTCCTTGTTCCTGCTTGAATACTCTTTACTTTTCTTGCTTCGGATCTTGGGTGGAGAATTGAAGAAATTCTGTTTCAATCTCACCTTGGGATATTGTTTAATTTTCTGCATCATTGAATTTCAGTTTCTGTTAATTGCTTCTTCTTTTACTTTCTCTGCAATTTACATTTCTTCATTTCCTTTGCAATTGTTCTTGCTGGATCTAGGAAGGCATTGAGATCTAGACTTGGTTATCTAGTTTCTTGAGTCCTGAGATCTGGATTTCCCATTTTCGATTCTCTGTTTAATACTTTTCAAGCCCATTTACAATTCCGTTTTAGATCCGATTCAATTCAAGTTATCTTCTACTCTTCTGTGTGTTGAATTTTACTTTTCCTTGTTTAATTTTTGCAAATCCAATTCCCAATTCCCTTTACAATTCAAGCCATTTACATTTCTTGCACTTTAAGATTCTGCAATTTACATTTCTTGCGTTCTAAGTTTTTGCCATTTAATTTCTTGCTCTTTAAGATTTAGCATTTTAACATTTCAATTCTCTTTAATTTCATGCAAATTACCCATTCACTTTATTTTCCATGCAATCTAAATTCTGCAAATCATAAATCTCTCAACCAAATCATGATTCGCTTGACTAAATCAACCACTAAACTAAAATTGCTCAATCCTTCAATCCCTGTGGGATCGACCTCACTCCCGTGAGTTATTATTACTTGATGCGACCCGGTGCACTTGCCGGTGAGTTTTGTGTCGGATCGTTTTCCGCACATCAGTTTCCTTTGTGAGAAACCACATTATTTGTCGCTTTGGATCACCACGAGCAATCATGAGCGATCAAGGCACCCATTTTTGTAACAGGAGACTAACAGGACTAATGAAGAAGCATGGGATAATTCATAAAGTTGCAACAGCCTACCATCCTCAGACTAATGGGCAAGCCGAGGTATCAAATAGAGAGATAAAGCGTATCTTGCAGAAGATAGTCAAACCTCATAGAAGAGACTGGAGCACCAGGCTACAAGATGCACTCTGGGCATACAGAACAGCATACAAAACACCCATTGGGATGAGTCCTTTCTGCTTAGTTTATGGAAAAGCTTGTCATCTCCCTGTTGAAGTAGAGCACAAAGCCTTCTGGGCAGTAAAGGAATGCAACATGGGAATCAAAAAAGCCAGAGCTGAAAGGAAGTTGCAACTGCAGGAACTGGAGAGCCTTCGCCTAGAAGCTTATGAGAACTCAATACTATACAAGGAGAAGATGAAGGCTGTACATGATCAGCACATCAAGTGGAAAGAGTTCCAACCTGGGGACTTAGTCCTCCTTTATTAGTCTCGACTGAGGCTCATGCCAGGCAAGTTGAGATCAAGATGGGAAGGTCCATACAGAGTAGAGAAGGCCGAACCGTACGGAGTTTATCACCTAAGCCATCCTTCAAGCTCTGAACTTATCAAAGTTAATGGACATCGTTTAAAGCTGTACCATGGCGAGAAGCTGAAGAAAAACAAGGAGCTTGAAATCTTCCTCTTGGAAGATCCCCACATAGCCGAAGACTGAGCTAGTGGAGCGTCCAACTTACAGACGTTAAAGCAAAGTACTAGGTGGGAGACAACCCACCATGGTATGATCGTTCTTTTCTTTATTTTTAGTTTTCTTATTCAATAACTCTTCTCTTCATTAGTACATTTCGTGCATCTGCATTTCCATACTCTTATTTTAATTAAAAAAAATTCACGCGACGCGACCGCCTCATTGACGCGTCTGCGTCGTAGGTGTGGGAGAGAATAATAAATTGAACAGAGAGTCACGCGAGAGCGTGGCTGGAGGTGTGCCAATGGCACAAATTGTCCCATGCAAACGCGTTGCCGACGCGACCGCGTCATATGGGAATAATGGCCTCACACGCGATCGCGTGCCCCACGCGGCCGCGTGACCAGGATTTCGACGTCAAAGTGGTGCACACCCGAAAGTTGTGCTAGAGTGGTGCTGGACTGGCGCTAAACGCGCAGTCCCTCTCACGCGATTGCGTGCCCCACGCGTCCGCGTCGTACCCCAATAATTGACCACTCACGCGATCGCATGCCCCATGCGATCGCGTCACCCAAAATTTGGCATTTAATGATTTTGAACAGAGAGTTGTGCGAGTGTGCGGCTGCCTTCGCGCCAATGGCATAAAACGGGTCATGCGACCGCGTAACCGACGCGACCGCGTCAATTAGTTTCAACGCACGTCGCGCGACCGCGTCGCTTGCGCCGCACAGTTTTCCTAATTTGCCAATTATCATATCTTTTTCTCCCCAAATCCTATTTTCTCTTTTCCCTCTTTATTTCTTCTCCCTCCCTTCCTCCCTTCTTCCTTCTTTCTCACTTTTTCCTCTCTCTCACCCCCATTAACAAGGTTTTTCTTTTTTTTTTCTCCTTCCCTCCTTACTTTTCTATTATTCTTCTTATTTTTATATGTTATCTTCTTTTATTTTCTTTTTACTTTCATTACTCATATCTTCTTTTTCTTCCTTTCTTTTTCCTTTTTACTTGGTGTTATAAATTTATTTGAGTCATTGTTTTTCATTATATGCTTGTGGATTGTTGTCAATTTGTTTGACAATTATATATTGCTTTTTAAGGGATTACTTGCATGTTCAAATTCTTATTTTCAAGAGCTTCTTCTACATGCATGCTATGTGTTTGTGAAAAAGCCCATATGGCATTATGAACTTCTTTACATTTTTCTACTCTAATATTCAATGCTTGCTTTTCACAAATTTCCTTTACTATTTTATTCATTGAATTTAATTATCAATACAAACGTGATGGTTAGTTACGAGTGATAACATATTTTAATTGGACACTGAATGCTTGATCTATGCTACTCATGCCTTTGCCTGCATGCCAATAAACCCCTTGCATTTATTTGTCCCCATATGCACTTGCTATATTTCCATTGATTACTTTTTCCATGTGGTCATAACCACGAGTTAACGTCATTCTTCTTTATTGTACATTGATTATCACTTACACCACCCTCTTCCTTGCTCTACCCCTGTAAATTTAATTTACTTTCTCTTTCTTTTTTCAGGATGGCCACCAAAAAAGGAAAGGAGAAAGCTACCCCCAAACAACCAGCAAGAAGAGGTACAAAAAGAGCATTAGTGGCAGAACCCTCTTCAATTGCGATAAAGCCCTCCACAAAGAAAATTAAGAGGATCATAAAGGTTGATGATAAAGAAAAAGCCTTCCCAGCAAAGGACACTGCGCGATTCCCCAATCGCTACTGTGAGCAGATGTTCCCCATCCTGGCTGAAAGGAGTTACAACAACGAATACCTTCTTCTCCTCCCACCCAATATTGCTACCTTTGTTGAGCCGCAAATTGCCCGAAGACAATGGGGTTTCCTACAGAGACAGCCAAGGCAGGTCATTCTTTCTTAGGTAGTCGAGTTCTACTCCAACTTCCACCTGCCAACCCTGCAGTCTGTCTATGTCCGTCAGAAGCAAGTCCCCATTACTGAAGAAGCCATTCAACAAGCTCTAGGTCTTTGATGCCAAGGCATCTTAGGCTAGTTTCACTAGCATTTTTCTGTTAGTTTTAGTTGTTTTATGCATTTTCTTGAGCTTAAAGTAACCAAGAATGGTTAAATGAATAACAAAGCAATGAACCATCCAAACAGTATGATTTTGATCCCTCAACGTTTGATGAAAAGTGAAAAGGATGGCCAATTCTCCAGGTTCATGGAGATTTTCAAGAAGCTTCAAATCAACATTCCGTTTGCTGAGGCAATAGAGCAAATGCCACTCTATGCAAAATTCTTAAAGGAATTAATGACCAAGAAGAGAAGCTGGAGAAATGAGGAAACTGTGTTGTTAACTGAAGAATGCAGTGCCATCATTCAGCACAAATTGCCTTAGAAATTGAAGGATCCAGGCAGTTTCCAAATCCCCTGCATCATAGGAGAAGTCATGGTGGAGAAGGCCTTGTGTGACTTAGGGGCCAGTATCAATTTGATGTCCCTAACAATGATGAGAAGAATGAAGATTGAGGAAGCCAAACCAACAAGAATGGCCCTCCAATTGGCAGATCGAACTTTTAAATTCCCTCATGGGATAGTTGAGGATTTGTTGGTGAAAGTGGGAGATTTTATATTTCCTGCTGATTTTGTGGTGTTAGATATGGAGGAAGAAGCCAAAGCTTCAATAATTCTGGGAAGACCCTTCCTGGCTACTGCTGGAGCCATCATAGATGTACAAAAGGGTGAGCTCACTCTTAGACTACATGATGAGAAATTGGTGTTTAACGTATTCAAGGCAATGAGCTATCCATTAGAATCACTAAGGGAATGCATGAGGGTAGATGTAGTGGACATTGCAGTACAAGAAACCTTTGAGGAAACAACAAAGGAAGTGGCAGAGGAAGAGTTCACCAAGGACATAGAAGTTAGTGACATCAAGGCTGCTGAAACAACCATGCCAAGCATGCCAGAGATAGTGAAAGAAGCAAACATTACTTGGGAGATGTGGAGGAGAAGGACAAAGTTAAATATCACCTCAACTGAGGAAGCTGACCGTCAAGCTAATAACGTTAAAGAAGCGCTTGTTGGGAGGCAACCCAACCTGAGGTAGTACCCCTTTGCTGTTTCTTTTATTTGTTTCAATAAAAAGGGTGAAGTAGTTTCTGTGCATTGCAAAGAATTAAGTTTGGTGTTTCACACCAAACAATGAATTCGTGGATCAATAATTCAAAGGGGAATGTGTGACTCTAAGTTTGGTGTTCCACCATAAAGATCAACTGAACACAAACAACCTTTGAATTATATGAAAGGAACAACCATTCTAAGCAGTCACAGAAATGCTTAAAACCCTTAGCAGCAACTTCATTCCAAAGAGAACTCAAGGATTCAAGGAACAGAGAAGTAAGTGGGAGACTAAGTTTGGTGTTCACACACCAACTTAAGACTCAGACACTTACCCACACATAGTTGAGCTAACCACTCAAGTGCTTGAGAAGCAAGCAACTTCATCACTCTTTGCAGGAAAGGAAACAAGGATCTTAAAGCATGAAGCAACATTAATCCGAATTGCTCATTCAACCAATCCTTGTGGGATTCGACCTCACTCTATTGTGAGTTTTTACTTGACGATAACCGGTGCACTTGCCGGAAGGAATTTTGCCGATCGTGCAATTTCCTAAATCGTAGCATAACAAGTTTATGCGCATCAAGTCTTCCCCCTATTCCAGAAGGATTGGACGCCTTTCAAGAAGCCGCACTCAAGCGCCAGATATACCAATTTGACTGGGACGCCGTTCTCAGAGTTATCACACTACCTGGCAGCAGATGGATCTACGGATACCATCGTACCCACCCTAAGGGAATTTTGGCTTCAGCACTTACCTTGGAGGCTCGCGTATGGGCACAGATTATGTCCCATTACGTCTTTCCGAGCACTCACGAGTCCTCCTTCACTGCGGACATGGCCGTTCTACTATGGTGCATCCTTACAGACCAACCTCTGAATCTACCAAGACATATCCGGAATGCCATGGGACACGTACAAATCGCTGGCAACTTACCTTTTCCCGTCCTGGTCTCAGATCTTGTCTCAGCAGCCGGAGTCTCCTACAGAGCTGGGGACACCAAAGCCATGCTTCCACGGGATGATCAGTATATCCCCAACGGGAAGTACCTTAGACTTCCAGCAGCCACTTTTAGCCAGTCTACTGAACTAGTTGAAGATATTCCTTCTTCAACACCACAGGCTCCTACAACAGCCCAACTGCTCCATCAGATACTTGAAAAGTTGGATCAGCATGAACAGAAAGCTAAGATGAGAGAGCGCCGTAACAAGCGCCGATTCACATACCTCAAGGAGCTGTTCATGGGAAAATTCAAGGACTCAGATACCCCGGACTCCACTTCCTTTACCAGCACAGGGAGCCACGATGGCCCCGATGATGGAGATACTGCTACCAACCCACCTTTGTTCCTAACAGATGGCACCGAGGACGGTGCAAAGCCCTAAGTGTGGGGAGGTCGGTCAGTACCTGACTTCCAAAGGTAATTTCTCTTCCCTAGCACCAATAAATTAGGATATTTAGTTAGATTTTTTTTTTTGTAGAATAGGATAAATTGCATAGTAATAGATTAGTTGCATGCATGTTCTGCTTGATTGAAAAGACAATAAGTTTCTAAGACCCTATCTTTGGAACAAAATTTCACTAATTTTAATTAAAACTTTTATGTTAAATTTGCTTGAAGTTGTATTTGGAACATGATTTTTGAGCTAAAGAACACACAACCTGTGAGATTTGAGCCTTTATGAATGGTTACATTATTTAACCATAATTATTTTATTCTTGTGTGTTTACTTCTCTATGATTGTAATCTATATTTTGTTTCATCCTATATGTCCAATGTTTATTATATTTATATGTTTGCATATGATTGAGGCCATTATTTGTTTATCTTACTTATCCAAATTAAGCCTACCCTTTCAACTACCTTTATTAGCCACTTTGAGCCTTTAAATCCCATTTGTTCTATATTTTACCACATTACTAGCCTTAAGCGGAAAAACAATTATATATCCCAAATTGAATCTTTGGTTAGTTTAAGATAGAATTGTGTGTGCTATTTAAGTATGGAAAATTGTGGAAGCAAAAGATAATAAGGGAATGTGTCATGATAATATACTGGGAATTTGGATACCTACTCATGAGAAACTATAAGAATTAAAAATCTATGTGCATTGATAAGCTATGTTTATGTTTATGTTTATGTTAAAAAAAATATTCAAAAAAATAAATAAGGGAAAAAAATTACCCCAATGTTAAATTAAGAATTCAAGGGTCAATGCATGTATGATAAAATTAAAATAAAAGGTTGAAACATGAGTATGGAATGTGAAAGGAAATTTCTGGGTAGCTAGGTATGAATTTTAAAAGTTATATAGAATATATATAGGTTATGTTAAAGCTTGGGTTAATTAAAGATTCAATTTATAAGCTTACTTAGCCATATATATATCCTTACCCTCACCTTGGCCCCATTACAACCTTGAAAAGACCTCATGATGTTTGCATTGGTGTATTAAATGTTGTTGATTGGTTAGGAGAAGAACAAAAACTAGAAAGCATGATTAGAGAAGGATAGAGTAATTACCCTATACACTAGAGAGACTGGAGTATACATACACGTCAGTGAGGGTTCAATGCTTGAAATATTATGTTCCCTGCTTTCACGAGCTATCTTCTTGCATTTTTAGCTGTTCTTGCTGTATAAGAATTGGGTTAGTGGAATTTGATTTGTAATTGTTTTGAAGAGCTTATTTACTTTAAGTGGACAAGAATCATATAGCTGCATTCGCATATATAGGCTGCATTGCATTGCATGGGTTTTACATGTTCTTACTCATTCATTTTATCTCCTTCAACTAAGCATGAGGACATGCTAATGTTTAAGTGTGGGGAGGTTGATAAACCACTATTTTATGGTTTATATTGTGTTTAATTATGTGGTTTTATCATGATCTTTACCCATTTATTCATTAAATAAGCATGCATCTATAATTCCTTCCTAAAGTTATTGCATGATTGAAAACTTGCTTCCTAGAGACTTTTAATTATGTATTTTATTTCTCCTTTATTCCATTCGATGCCGTGATCTGTGTGTTAAGTGTTTCAGGCTTTATAGGGAATTAATGAGTTAGAGATTGGAAAGGAAGCTTGCAAAAAACGGAAGGAACACAAGAAATTGAGGAGATGACCAGCGAGTAGCGACGCGGCCGCATGGATGACGCGACCGCGCGGAAGAGAGGAAATCGCAATGACGCGGCCGCATGGATGACGCGGCCACGCGAATTGGAAACTGCACAAGTGACGCGGAGGCATGGACGACGCGCCCGCGTGGCAAAGCGAAACACAGAATGACGCGTCCGCCTGAATGACGGGTCCGCGTGACATGTGCGATCTGCATAATCTGCAGAATCGCTGGGGGCGATTTCGGGCCTTATTTTGACCCAGTTTTCGGCCCAGAAAAGCAAACTAGAGCCAGAGAACATGCAGAAACCAAACACAACATTCATTCCGCATAGTTTTAGTTTTTAGATCTAGTTTTCCTCTCCTCTAGGTTTTCTCTCTACACATTCATAGTTTTTAGGATTTATTATTTTCATTGTTTTTGCATGGGATATTGAGAAGAGTTATTGCCTCATCAAGACTTCGACATTCTAGTTCGTTCTCTTTACTTGTCTCTTACTCTTCCATGTTCCTTAATTTACTTAATTTTACTATTGGATTATTTTAGCATTTATTAAATACAAGAATTACTTTTATTTTTAATTAATCTTTTGATCATTATTTATCATGTCTTTCTTTAATTCCCTTTCTTATGTTATGAATTTTACATTTACAATGAGTGAGTAGTTCCCTAACTTGATGGGGAGTTGATTGAAAGGAATCCTTGAGTTGGGATGCTCAAGAGAAAGATTGTAATTGGGTTTATTGTTGGATTGCTCTCTAGTCACTAACATCAATCCTCCCAAGAGCGGATTGGAACTTGTGGATAGAAACAACATTCCAACTTGTTTAACTTTTCCTTACTTAGTGAGGGACAACTAAACATAATAACCCTCAATTGTCAATTAATCTTGAGAGTACTCCAACAAGAATAGGGCTTCCAGCTAATCAACTCCCAGTCAAGGCTTTTATTTAAATTTATATAAATTCTCTAATTTAATTTTCTGCCATTCAACTCAAACCTTTTTAAAAACATCTGATTAATAAAATAGCACACTTTTCTGCAACTCGTTGGGAGACGACCTGGGATTCATATGCCCAGTATTTCAATTTTAATTTCTATGATACCCTTCTAAATTGATAAGTAGATTTCTGGTTGGTTGAGAACTATACTTGCAACGCATATTTTATAATCATTCTTAACTCGCCAATTTCCGCCATCATCAGTCATCTGTAATGTGCTCGAGGCGACTCAAATGGTCTGTCACTAAATTCTGGTTACCACTCCTATCCTTAATTTCTAAATCAAATTCTTGTAATAGCAGTAGCCAACGTATGAGCCTTGGTTTGGATTCCTTTTTAGCTAATAGATACTTTAGAGATGCGTGGTCTGAGTACACTACTACCTTCGTACCAAGTAAATAGGCTCGGAATTTATCCAGAGCAAAAACAATAGCAAGAAGCTCTTTCTCAGTAGTAGTGTAATTGGACTGAGCTGCATCTAAAGTTTTAGACGCATAAGCAATAACAAAGGGGTCCTTACCTTCACGCTGAGTCAGTGCTGCTCCTACTGCATGGTTGGAGGCGTCGCACATTATTTCAAATGGCTGGCTCCAGTCTGGTCCTCTCACAATTGGAGCTTGAGTCAGGGCGGTCTTCATCTTATCAAACGCTTGTTTGCAATTCTCACTGAACTCGAACTCAATATCCTTCTGCAGTACCCTGGATAAGGGAAGTGCTACCTTACTGAAGTCCTTAATGAATCTCCTGTAAAAACCTACATGGCCAAGGAACGAACGGACTTCCCTCACAGAAGAGGGGTAAGGTAAACTAGAAATAACATTCACCTTTGCTGGATCTATAGAAATGCCAGTATTAGACACAACATGTCCTAGTACAATACCTTGTTTTACCATAAAGTGACATTTTTCAAAATTTAATACAAGGTTTGTCCTGACACATCTATCTAATACTCTAAATAATCCATCTAAGCAAAGGCTAAAGGAATTGCCGTACACACTAAAATCATCCATAAAAACTTTCATACAGTCCTCAATAAGATCAGAGAAAAGACTCATCATGCACCTTTGGAAGGTAGCTGGTGCATTGCACAAGCCAAAGGGCATTCTCTTGTAAGCATAAGTCCCAAAAGGACATGTAAAAGTGGTCTTTTCCTGATCCTCAGGAGCTATATGAATCTGGAAATAACCTGTGTAACCATCTAAAAAACAATAATGTGATTTACCTGACAGTCGATCCAGCATTTGATCAATGAATGGAAGAGGATAGTGATCCTTACGAGTGGCCTGGTTGAGGCGTCTGTAGTCAATACAGACCCTCCAGGCGTTCTAAAATCTGGTTGCAATGAGCTCTCCATGCTCATCCTTCACTGTAGTGACTCCAGACTTCTTGGGCACCACTTGTACTAGGCTTACCCATTCACTGTCTGAAATGGTGTAGATGATATCTGCCTCCAGTAGTCTGGTCACTTCCTTCTTGACAACCTCTAAGATAGTGGGGTTCAGTCTTCTCTGGGATTGACGAATAGGTCTGGCTCCCTCTTCTAAAAATATTCTATGCTCACAGACTTGAGGGTTGATGCCTACTATGTCTGCCAAACTCTAACCGATTGCCTTTTTGTGCCTCCTCAGCACACTAAGTAACTGCTCTTCCTGTTGAGAAGTGAGTTCCCTTGCAATGATAACTGGAAACTTCTGCTCGTCCTCAAGGTAAGCATATTTGAGGTATGGAGGAAGGGGTTTTAATTCTAACTTCTGATCATGGTCAGGCTCTGGGTTGTCTGGAGCTGGTGACAATGGTAAAGCACTGTCATTGTCCTCTGAGAATATCCCCACATTCGGACCTTGTCCTATGTACTTCTCTTCGAATTCCTCCTGGTGAACTTCAGCCACGGTTTCATCTATGATGTCACACTGGAGGATAGAATGATCCTCCGGAGGATGCTTCATAACTCCATTCAGATTGAAGATTACTACTCGGCCATTTATTTCAAAAGAGTATGTTCCTGAAAAAGCATCTAATTTAAACTTCGAGGTCTTCAGGAATGGTCTTCCGAGTAGGATTGATGATGGCTTCTCTGAATCATTTTTGGGCATCTCCAAGATATAAAAATCAATGGGAAATGTGAGCCCCTTAATGCCCACTAATACATCTTCAGCAACTCCAGCCACTGTAATAATGCTTTTATCCGCTAACACAAAACGAGCTGTCGACCTTTTTAAGGGAGGGAGCCTCAAAATATCATATATAGACAAAGGCATTATACTCACACATGCTCCTAAATCACACATGCAGTCAGAAAATACCACACCACCAATATTACAATTAACCATACATGGACCTGGGTCACTACACTTTTCAGGTAAACCTCCCATTAAAGCAGATATGGAACTACCTAAAGGAATAGTTTCTAATTCATTAATTTTGTCTTTATGTATACATAAATCTTTTAGAAACTTGGCATATTTAGGTACCTGTTGAATAACATCAAAAAGAGGAACAGTTACCTCAACCTTTTTGAATATCTTTACCATTTTGGGATCGGGTTCCAGCTGCTTCCTGGGCTTCTTTGCAAGTTGTGGAAATGGAATGGGAGTGGTGTCTTCTGCAGTGTCTGCGCCCTTTGGTGCTTCCTCATGTGGTTGAACTTCTTCTTTTTCATCTATGTCATGTATGTCCTCTTCCTCTTCAACATCTTCTATTTCCACTACCTCTTCAGCTGAGGCGTGTTCTGGTGGGCTTGGCTCCTTCTGATTCCTCTCCTGCAGTGTGGTTCCGGACCTTAGGGTGATGGCATTAATGCCACCCTTTGGATTGGGTAATGGTTGAGAGGGGATTCCACTGGAGCTCAAAGGCTGGTTATTGGAGTTATTCATTGATCCAATCTGTGAGACAAGAGCTTGCAAAGTAGAGTTCAGACCATTTAGTGTAGCATAAAGGTTATTTTCCATGGTCTATTGCCTCCGATCAATAGATTGTAGTAAGTCATCATTCGAAGATGAAGAAGGATAAGTAATTTGAGAGGTCTGCTGTTGGATATTCTGTGGTCCTTGGGATTGCCTCAGGTGAGGTGCTCTGTAAGGCTGGTTCTGGTTCTGCTGCCTGTTGCTGTTGTTATTCCACCTCTAATTTTCCTGATTGTCTCTGCCTCTTCTGTTGTTGTTGTCCCTCCAATTCTAGTTAGAATTGTCCTGCCATCCATGGCTGTGATTGCCACCTTGATTGTACCCTTAGTTGGGGCGGTCATAGAAGTTATGAGTGGCTGCCACGGTGTTGTCTTCCTGCTGGAGCTACGAACATTCGTCAGTATAATGGCTATAATTAGCACAGATTCCGCAAACTCTCTGTGCGACTAACTGTTGGCTTTGCTGTGGTGGAGAAGGTTGAGCTTGCTGAACTTGTTGTTGATTCAATTGCATCTGCTTTAGCAAGTTGGCCATTTCACAGATACTTTGAGTTAGAGCAGCAGTCTCTCTGCTAGAGGATACTTCTGCAACGATTTTTGAATGGCCTTGTTTCTGCCTGTGATTCTGAGTGGATTCAGCTAAGTTGCTGATCAATTGCCATGCCTCATCAGTGGTCTTGTACTTTTTCATAGACCCATTGCTAGCACTTTTCAATGTGGTCTTATCTTGGGGCCTCATGCCCTGTGTGACGTAACCGAGCAACACTATCTTGTCAATCATATGGTGGGGGCATACTTCCAGAAGATTATTGAAGTGCTCTCAGTATTCATAGAGAGTCTCAGATTCGTCCTGAACAATCATGGAAATATCTTTCCTCAGTTTATCAGTAACTTCAGCTGGAAAGAACTTTTCTAAAAATTCTCTTCTAAGTGTATCCCAGTTAGATACAGTTGCTGCGGGTTGAGTGTAGTACCACTCTCTTGCCTTTTCCTCAAGAGAAAATGGGAAAGCTTTCAACAAAATTGAAGTTTCATCTGCACCATCATGCCTGACAGTAGAACAGGCTGCTTAAAAATCTCTCAGGTGCTTGATAGGCTCTTGAGCAGGTAAGCCATGAAACTTGGGCATCAAATTGAGCAGTGCAGTCTTTATTTCAAAGTCTGTAGCCACCGCTGGGTGATGCGCTTGAAACGGTTGTATTGTAAAATCAGGGGCTCCAGCCTCCTGGATAGTAACTCTCCTAGGTTCTGCCATGTCACCTACACGTAAATCAACCGAATCAATAGAACGGGGACTGGTTTCTTCCTCAAATGACGTTTCAGAGCCGCCCTTAGAGAGGACTAACCGACGCCGAGCTTGCCTTATTCGTGAAATAGTTCTTTCAATCTCAGGATCGAATACTGGCAAGCTTGGATCAGGAAGTGAACACGTCATCTAGCGAAAGAAACAAGAAGCTCATAGTAGCAAGATAAAATAAAATGAAAATAAATAAATTCCAATTAATAACTTTAGCACTCTATTACAACTCCTCGGCAACGGCGCCAAAAATTGACGTGGCGGAAATTGGCGAGTTAAGAATTGTTATGAGATATGCGTTGCAAGTATAGTTCTTAACCAACCAGAAGTCCGCTTATCAATTTAGAAGGGTTGTCACAAAAATCAAAATTAAAATACTGGGAGTATGAATCATAGGTCGTCTCCCAACGAGTTGCAGAAAGGTGTGCTATTTTATTAATCAGATGTTTTCAAAAAGGGTTTGAGTTGAATAAACAGGAAATTAAATTGGAGAAATTAAGTAAGTTAAATAAAAGCCTTGACTGGGAGTAGATTAGTTGGAAGCCCTATTCTTGTTGAATTACTCTCAAGATTAATTGATAATTGAAGGTTGTTCTGTTTAGTTATCCCTTACTAGGTAAGAAAAAGTCAAATAAGTTGGAATGTTGTTTCTATCCACAAGTTCCAATCCACTCAATTGAAAAGGATTAGTGTTAGTGACTAGAGAGCATTCCAACAATAAACCCAATTACAATTTTTCTTTTAAGCATCCCAACTCAAGGGTTCCTTTCAATCAACTCCCCATCAAGTTAGGGAACTACTCACTCATTGTGAATGTAGAACTCATAACATAGGAAAGGGAATTAAAGAAAGACATGATAAATAAAACTCAAAGGAATCAATTAAAAATAAAAGTAATTCTTGTATTAATAAATTTTAAATTAATCCAATAGTAAAATTGAGCAAATTAAAGGACATGGAAGAGTAAAGCCAAGTAAAGAAAACGAACTAGAATGACGAAGTCTTGATGAGGTAATAACTCTTCTCAATATCCCAATGCAAAGAGCAATAGAAATAAAAATCCTAAGAACTATGAATGTGTAGAGAGAAAAACCTAGAGGAGGAGTAAAACTAGATCTAAAAACTAAAACTGTGTAGAATGAATGTTGTTTTGGTTTCTGCATGTTCTCTGGCTCTAGTCTAATTTTCTGGGCCGAAAACTGGGTCAAAACAGGGCTCAAAATCGCCCCCAGCGAATTCTGCAGATTATGTAGATCGCGCACGTCACGCGATCGCGTCATTCACGCGGATGCGTCATTCGGCGTTTTGCTTTGCCACGCGGGCGCGTCGTCCACGCCTCCACGTCACTTGTGCTATTCCAATCCGTGCGGTTGCGTGAGCCATGCGGCCGCGTCACTGCGATTTCCTCTCTTTCGCGCGGTCGCGTGAGCCATGCGGCCGCGTCACTTCTTGCTGGTCATCTCCTTAATTTCTTGTGTTTCTTCCATTTTTGCAAGCTTCCTTTCCAATCTCCAACTCATTCATGCCCTATAAAGCCTGAAACATTTAACACACAGATCACGGCATCGAATGGAATAAAGGAGAATTAAAATACTTAATTAAAAGTCTCTTAGGAATCAAGTTTTCAATCATGTAGTAATTTTAGGAAAGAAGTATAAATGCATGCTAATCATATGAATAAGTGGGTAAAGATCATGATAAAACCACACAATTAAGCACATTATAAACCATAAAATAGTGGTTTATCAAACTTCAAGGTAAAGATCCTGAAAACAAGTTCACCGTCAATGGACAGAGAGTTAAGCACTATCTTGAAGGAGATATAGAGCCAGAAGGCTCAACACTGTTACTAAGCTAAGTACAGTGAAGTCTAGCTAAAGACATTAAAGAAGCGCTTGTTGGGAGGCAACCCAATTATTCCTTATATGTTATTAATTCTCTAATTACTTCTATTTTAAATTGTTTTCTTTTTAATTAGTTTTTATTATATTTTAAGTTAATTTTAATGTTAGTGATCATGAACAGTGCTTAAACAGAGACAGAATAGTGCAGAAAAGCAAACATAAAGCCCTGGAGTAAGGATCTTTTTGGCGTTAAACGCCAGAAAGGGTAGGCAATTGGGCGTTCAAACCCCCAATGGAGGCAGCAATCCTGGCGTTAAACGCCAGCCAGGGAGCACTAGCTAGGTGTTTAACGCCCTAAAGGGAGTACAAGACTGGCGTTAAACGCTAGCCAGGAGGCCTTGGCTGGGCGTTTAACGCCCAAGAGGGAGGACCACTCTGGCGTTAAACGCCAGAATGCTAGCATTCTGGGCGTTTAAACGCCAGCAAGGCAGCATGGAGGTAACTTCAAAATACTCATCTTTTCTTGATTCAACTCATCTTCTTCCAATTCAATTTCAAATATTCTTTGATTTTTCAATCAAATCTTGTTTAAATACTTCAATTTTAATTTAGTTTCAATTTTTAAATATTCTTTTTCAAAAACTTTCAATTTTTTTTTCAAAATTTCATATCTTTTTCAACTTGTTTTAAAATTCTTTCAAAATATTTTCTTATTTTTCCCATTTTTGTTCATATCTTTTATTAAACTTTAATATCTTTTTTCATTATTCTTATCTTATCTTTAAAGCTTTTTCTATCTTTTTTAAAATCTTTTCTTATCTTTCAAGTTTAACAACTTATCTTTTTCTATCATTTTCAAAAATCTTTATCTTTCTTTCATAATTGTTTTCGAAAATTGATGAACGAATTTTTGATGGTATAGAATTTCACAAATAAAATCGCGCTGCAAGTATAGTTTCTAAACCAACAAATAATCATCTCATGCAAAAAATTGTTTGTCACAAGTAACAAACCCCAATAAAAATAACCGAAGTATTCAAACCTCAGGTCGTCTCTCAAAGAAATTACAGGGAAGTGTTCTTGTTATTGGCTATAGATAGTATATTTTGGGGTTTTGTGAGAAGAGGCATGAAAGATAAATTGCAAGAAATAAACTAATAGCTAAGAAAGCTATTGGCAAGGAATGAGAATTAGAAGTCCTATCCTCATTATCATCATCAATTGTGATAAGAATTGTCCATTGCTCCACTTAGTTAACCTCTAACTATGAAGGAAAGTCAAGTGGAGATAATCAACTTGAGTCCACAAGTCCTAGTCAAATCATAGTGAAAGACTAGCTTTAGTGAAATTCAAGTCAACTAGCAACTTCCAATTACCGATCAACAAAAGAGTTTGATAACTCAAGAGTCTCCAATTACTCAACCAAAGCCAAGAGGAGAAAAATCTACTCTAACATTCTTCCAAGCATTTTTTCAAATACTTTAAAGGCATAAAAGGAAAAGCATGGTAAATTGACAACAAGAGTATATTAAATCTACAACTACTCAATTGCAAAGAATTAACAACAACTCAATTAAACAACAAAGGCAAGTAAAACATGAATTGCATCAAAAGTAAATCCAAATCCATCAATAGTGTGTCAATATAGAGACATCAAAGGGAAATTGGCAAGAAAAATAAGAGAGCAAAGATGTAACAACAAGGAATTGAAATGGAAACAAGATGAAAGTAAGAAATTAAACCTAGATCTAGAGAAGAATTAAACCTAATCGTAATCCTAATTCTAGAGAGAAGAGAGAGCTTCTCTCTCTAGAAACTACCTCCAAACTAGACTCCTCTGTATCAATTCCTTCCCCCTTCAATCCTTGGTCCTTTTAGTCTTTTCCCGCCAAAATTCAGCTCGAAACTGGGCCAGGAGCTCTTCTAAATTCGCCAGGCACGATTTCACTAAAGAAGTCACGTGCGAGCATCGACGCATATGCGTGGGTCATGCGTACACGTCGCTTGGAATTTTTGTTATCCACGCGTACACGTCATGTACGCGTACGCGTCGCCTTGCAACTTCAAATACACGCGTGCGCATTGGTTGCACGTGCGCGTCGTTGAGTGCATCCCAAATCCTTGATTTTCCATGATTTTTCCACTTTGCATGCTTTTCTCTTCACTCTTTTGATCCATTCCTAGCCTTTTCATCCTGAAATCACTAACAAACACATCAAGGCATCTAGTGGAATCAAAGGTGAATCAAAATTAGCAATTTAGGGGCCTAAGAAGCATGTTTTTATACTTAAGCACAATTTAGAAAAAAATTATGAAACCATGCTATTTCATTGAATAAATGTGGGAAAAGTGGATAAAATCCACCTAAATTAAGCACAAAATGTACCACGAAATAGTGGTGCATCAAAAATCCCTCTCGCCTCCCTATATATATATATGTGTGTGTGTGTGTGTGTGACCATGCCCCTCTCCCTCACTCACCACCTCTCATTCGAATTTTCTCCTCCTTTTCTGCTTCTATTCTCTTTTCTTCTTCTTCTTTTCTTATTTTTTGCTCGAGGACGAGCAAATTTTTAAGTTTGGTATGGTAGGAGCCCTGTTCTCTCATCAAAATTCGAAACTCATGGCTCCAAAAAGTGGCAAGATCGCCCCAAAGAACAAGAAGGAAGACAACTCAACAGTTGTTTTCAAACCTGTTCAATTCCTTACCAAGCAACATGAAGAACATTATCACACAATAATGAGTAAAAGGCTAGTAATCCCTGAGGTGGGATTCAAGCTAGGAGAAGTAGAATGCCCGGAGATCCAAGAGCAGATTCGATGGAGAGGCTGGGAGATTCTAAGGAATCCCGAATTAAATGTTGGATACAACATGATCCGTGAATTCTATGCAAATCTGTGGATGACAGATAAGCAAAAGAAAGATGGAACATCATTCCATAATTTTCGTACTACGGTCTGGGGGAAGATCATGTTCTTTCATCTGGATAGGGTGAAAGAGATCTTCAAATTACCCTTGCAAAGGGATGACTGATGAGCGGATATTTTATATGCTTTTTGGGGTTAATTACATGTAGTTTTTAGTATGTTTTAGTTAGCTTTTAGTATATTTTCATTAGTTTCTAAGCAAAATTCATATTTCTGGACTTTACTATGAGTTTGTGTATTTTTCTGTAATTTCAGGTATTTTCTAGCTGAAATTGAGGGAGCAGAGCAAAAATCTGATTCAGGCTGAAAAAGGACTGCTGATGCTGTTGGATTCTGACCTCTCTGCACTCAGAATGGATTTTTTGGAGCTACAGAAGTCCCATTGGCGCGCTTCCAATTACGTTGGAAAGTAGACATCCAGGGCTTTCCAGCAATATATAATAGTCCATACTTTGCTCAAGGATAGACGGCTTAAACTGGCGTTCAACGCCAGTTCTATATTGCAGTCTGGCGTTAAACGCCAGAAACAAGTTACAAGTTGGAGTTAAACAGCCTAGGCACGTGTAAAGATTAAGTCTCAGCCCCAGCACACACCAAGTGGGCCCCAGAAGTGGATTTCTGCACTATCTATCTTAGTTTACTCATTTTCTGTAAACCTAGGTTTCGAGTTTAGTATTTAAACAACTTTTAGAGATTTATTTTGTACCTCATGACATTTTAGATCTGAACTTTGTACTCTTTGACGGCATGAGTCTCTGAACTCCATTGTTGGGGGTGAGAAGCTCTGCTGTGTTTCGATGAATTAATGCAACTATTTCTGTTTTCTATTCAAACACGCTTGTTTCTATCTAAGATGTTTATTCGCACTTCAATATGATGGATGTGATGATCCGTGACACTCATCATCATCCTCAACCTATGAATGCATGCCTGACAACCACCTCCGTTCTACCTTTGATTGAATGAAGATCTCTTGGATTCCTTAATCAGAATCTTCGTGGTATAAGCTAGAATCCATTGGCAGCATTCATGAGAATCTGAAAAGTCTAAACCTTGCCTGTGGTATTCCGAGCAGGATTCAGGGATTGAATGACTGTGACGAGCTTCAAACTCACAAGGGCTGGGCATAGTGACAGACGCAAAAGGATCAATGGATCCTATTCCAGCATGAGTGGGAACCGACAGATGATTAGCCGTGCAGTGACAGCGCACCTGGACCTTTTTTACTGAGAGGACATATGGTAGCCATTGACAACGGTGATCCACCAACACACAGCTTGCCATAGGAGGAACCTTGCGTGCGTAAAGAAGAAGACAGGGAGAAAGCAGAGATTCAGAAGACAAAGCATCTCCAAAACTCTAACATATTCTCCATTACTGCAAAACAAGTATTTAATCCATGCTCTTTTATTCTTCACAATTCATACTGATAATTATAATTGATTTCCTGACTAAGATTTACAAGATAACCATAGATTGCTTCAAACCAACAATCTCCGTGGGATTCGACCCTTACTCACGTAAGGTATTACTTGGACGACCCAGTGCACTTGCTAGTTAGTGGTACGAGTTGTGAAAAGCGTGATTCACAATTCGTGCACCAAGTCTTTGGCGCCGTTGCTGGGGATTGTTCGAGTTTGAACAACTGACGATTCATTTTGTTGCTTAGATTAGGAAAAATTTTTCTTTTTGGTTTAGAGTCTTTTATTATTGTTTTTGGTTGAAATTTTTTTTAAATCCTTATTTTCTCTTTTTAAAATTTTTTGAAAATTTTATAAACTGATAATTGAGTTTTTCTATTTGAGTTTAGTTTCATGTTTTAAGTTTGGTGTCAATTGCATGTTTTTATTTTCTTTTAAATTTTCAAAATTGTGTTCATTGTTCTTTCTTAATCTTCAAGTTGTTCTTGTTTATTTTCCTTGTTTGATCTTTAGTTTTTCTTGTTTTGTGATTTTTCTTGTTTTTCTTGTGCATTTTCGAATTATTAGTATCTAAAAAAAATTATTTATTAAATACCTTGTTAAAACACTTTAAATTTATAGCTCAATTGGCTAGAGCGTGGTGCTTATGTTCTTGGTAATTAGCTCGAAAGAGACATTCGGGTATTATCTTCTACAGATTGACGTGGATAAGACTTTTGTAAAGTCTCCCCGTAAAAGAATCGTAGAGAGACATAGAGAGGGTCCGTAGTATTTCTCTAAGTAATAGAGGAACAAATTTCGGAACCTACAGATCGGAATCGACACAGTAGGCAAAACCTCCCTTCATAACTAAGTCTTTAAAAAGATTGTCGACAAAAGTACAGGAATACGATCGGAATCCAACCAATAAATTGGTGGAGAATCGAACCAGAAAATGTCGTTTACCTTTGTCATTATTAGATATCTGTAGGACTAGATGAAGGAATAGTACATGACACAGTCGTTAGATAAAATTTAAAACTTTATCTTTAGACTTAAAATTTCCGTTAAAAGCTTTTAAGTGAAATTTTATCTCTCTTTTCTATAAAAAAACTAAAAACTTAAAATACTACTTTCTCTTTTTGTGTGTTTTCTGTGCGTTGAATTTTAAAAATCTAGATTACAAGGAATAAAAGCTTTTAAAACCTCCCTTTGTGGTTCCTTGTGGTTTGAATTTTTAAAATTCTAGTTTTGTATTCCTTCTGAGTTCTTGTGAAACTTCTGAGTGTTCTTGTTGTTTTTGTACTTCTATCTTGTGGTTTGAATTTTAAAAATCTTTTGGTTTTATTTTAAAAACTTTTGATTTCTTTTTAGTTGTTCTTTTGTGGTTTGAATTTTTAAAATTCTAGTTTTGTATTCCTTCTGAGTTCTTGTGAAACTTCTGAGTGTTCTTGTTGTTTTTGTACTTCTATCTTGTGGTTTGAATTTTAAAAATCTTTTGGTTTTATTTTAAAAACTTTTGATTTCTTTTTAGTTGTTCTTTTGTGGTTTGAATTTCAAACCGTGTTCTAAATAAGTTTCTTTTTAATAAAAACTTGTTCAAAAATTTTTTCTTCTATCGG
>NC_029786.2:32577577-32593376 GCF_000816755.2 Arachis ipaensis | reverse complement strand
TGTTAAAACACTTTAAATTTATAGCTCAATTGGCTAGAGCGTGGTGCTTATGTTCTTGGTAATTGGCTATCTTCTTTTTTAAAAACTTGTTCAAAAATAATTTTTCTTTGAATAAATCTTGTGCCAAACTTTAAGTTTGGTGTTTTCTTGTTGATTTTTCTTTAGTTTTCAAAAATTTTATTTTGGTTTTCTAAAACTTTTAAGTTTGGTGTTCTATCTTCATGTTTTTGTTGTTTTTGTGAGTGTTCAAAAATAATTTTTCTTTGAATAAATCTTGTGCCAAACTTTAAGTTTGGTGTTTTCTTGTTGATTTTTCTTTAGTTTTCAAAAATTTTATTTTGGTTTTCTAAAAATTTTAAGTTTGGTGTTCTATCTTCATGTTTTTGTTGTTCTTGTGAGTCTTCAAAGTGTTCTTGAGTCTTCCTTATGTTTTGATCTTAAAATTTTTAAGTTTGGTGTTCCTTGGTGTTTCCCTCCAAAATTTTCGAAAATAAGGAACATTAGATCTAAAAATTTTAAGTTGCGTGTCTTTTGTGTGTTTTTCTCTTTCATCATAAAATTCAAAAATCAAAAAAATATCTTTTCTCTCTATTTTAAAGTGAATTTTCGAAAATTGCCTTTAAAATTCAGATTTCTATTTCAAAATTTAAAATAGATTGCTGACACAGTACATGATAAGGAAGTAGATCAGGATGTCTATAGATTATTACTGTTTCCATTTGCTGTAAAAGACCAAGCTAAGAGGTGGTTAAATAACCAACCTAAGGCTAGCATAAGGACATGAAAACAGCTGTTAGAAAAATTTCTGAATCAATACTTCCCTCCAAAACGGATGACACAGCTAAGGCTAGACATCCAAGGCTTTAAACAAGGAGATAATGAATCTCTTTATGATGCCTGGGAGAGATACAGAGAGATGCTAAGAAAATGCCCCTCTGAAATGTTTTCAGAATAGGTGCAGTTAGACATCTTCTATTATGGGCTTACAGAGAAAGCTCGAATTTCTCTAGATCACTCAGCTGGTGGATCTATACACATGAGAAAGACAATTGAAGAGGCTCAAGAGCTTATTAATACAGTTGCCAGAAATCAGCATCTGTACCTAAATAGTGAATCTTCCATGAAAGAAGAGGCTAAAACAGTAACTGCTAAACTCAGTCCTGTAGAATAAATTACTGAATTCAATCAGCAATTAGACTTTCTAACAAAATAACTGGCCGAATTTAAAGAGATACTACAAGACACAAGAATGGCTAATATAAATATAGAGGTACAGTTGAAGCAAAAAGAACAACAGTTATCAAAACAAATAACAGAAGAGTGCCAAGCAGTTCAATTAAGAAGTGGAAAAACATTAAATACCTCACTTCAAGGCAGCAGGAAGCCAAGAAAAGAACAAACTGCTATCCAAAATCCCTCTGAGGACAGTAAGAGCCCAGAGAGGAATAACTCTGGCGTTCAAACGCCAGAAATAGGCAAGGATTTGGCGTCAAACGCCCAATGGAAGCTCAGTTCTGGCATTCAAACGCCAGGAACAAGTAAGGAGTTGGCGTCCAACGCCACTCCAGCTTCTAACCCTAGCATTCAAATGCCAGTGAGGGATCAGACACTCACAAGTGCTGATAACAACCCCTCTAAAAAGGCTTCTCCAACCACCTCTGTAGGAAATAAACCTGCAGCAACTAAGGTTGAGGAATATAAAGCCAAGATACCTTATCCTCAAAAACTCTGCCAAGAGGAGCAGGATAAGCAATTTGCTCGCTTTGCAGATTACCTCAGGACTCTTGAAATAAAGATTCCATTTGCAGAGGCACTTGAGCAAATACCTTCTTATGTCAAGTTCATGAAGGAGATCTTGAGTCATAAGAAGGATTGGAGAGAAACTGAAAGAGTTCTCCTCACTAAAGAATGCAGTGCAGTCATTCTGAAAGTTTTCCAGAAAAGCTTAAAGATCCCGGGAGCTTTCTGATACTATGCATATTAGAGGGTAATTGCACCAAGACAGCTTTATGTGATCTTGGGGCAAGCATCAACTTAATACCTGCATCCACTATCAGAAAGCTTGGTTTAACTGAAGAAGTTAAACTAACCTGGATATGTCTCTAACTTGCTGATGGCTCCATTAAATACCCATCAGGCGTGATTGAAGACATGATTGTCAGGGTTGGGCCATTCGCCTTTCCCACTGACTTTGTAATGCTGGAAATGGAGGAGCACAAGAGTGCTACTCTCATTCTAGGAAGACCTTTCCTAGCAACTGGACGAATTCTCATTGATGTCCAAAAGGGGGAAGTAACCTAAGAGTCAATGAGGATGAGTTTAAGTTGAATGCTGTCAAGGCCATGCAGCATCCAGACACACCAAAAGACTTCATGAAAGTTGATCTCATTGACTCTTTGGTAGAGGAGGTCAACATGGCTGAGAGTCTCAAATCAGAGCTAGAAGACATCTTTAAAGATGTTTAGCCTGATTTGGAGGGTTCAGAGGAACTGAAAGAGCCTCTGAGATTTCCTCAGGAAGAGGAGAAACCTCCTGAACCCGAGCTCAAGCCATTACCACCATCCCTAAAATATGCATTTCTGGGAGAAGGTGACACTTTTCCAGTGATCATAAGCTCTGCATTAAACCCACTGGAAGAGGAAGCACTAATCCAAGTGCTAAGGACACACAAGACAGCTCTTGGGTGGTCCATAAGTGACCTTAAGGGCATAAGCCCAGCTAGATGCATGCACAAAATCCTATTGGGGGATGATGCTATGCCAATGGTTCAACCACAGAGGCGGCTAAATCCAGCCATGAAGGAAGTGGTACAGAAAGAGGTCACCAAGTTACTGGAGGCTGGGATTATTTATCCTATTTCTGATAGCCCATGGGTGAGCCCTGTTCAAGTTGTTCCCAAGAAGGGAGGCATGATAGTGGTTCATAATGAAAAAAATGAACTGGTTCCTACAAGAACAGTTACAGGGTGGCGCATGTGTATTGACTACAGAAGGCTCAACACAGCCACCAGAAAGGATCATTTTTCTTTACCATTCATAGACCAGATGCTAGAGAGACTAGCAGGTCATGAATATTACTACTTTTTGGATGGCTATTCAGGTTACAACCAAATTGCAGTAGATCCTCAAGACCAAGATAAAACAGCATTTACATGTCCTTCTGGAGTATTTGCTTACAGAAGAATGCCTTTTGGTCTGTGTAATGCACTTGCAACCTTTCAGAGGTGCATGCTCTCTATCTTCTCTGATATGGTAGAGAAATTTCTGGAAGTCTTCATGGATGACTTTTTAGTATTTGGAGACTCATTCAGCTCCTGTCTTGACCATTTAGCACTTGTTCTGAAAAGATGCCAAGAGACCAACCTAGTTTTAAACTGGGAAAAATGTCACTTCATGGTGACTGAAGGAATTGTCCTTGGGCATAAAATTTCAAACAAGGGGATATAGGTATATCAAGCTAAAGTGGAAGTAATTGAAAAATTACCACCACCTGCTAATGTTAAGGCAATCAGAAGCTTTCTGGAGCATGCAGGATTCTACAGGAGGTTTATAAAGGATTTTTTAAAAATTGCAAAACCCCTGAGCAATTTGCTAGCTGCTGACATGCCATTTGTGTTTGACACAGAGTGTCTGCAAGCGTTTGAGACTCTGAAGGCTAAGCTAGTCACAGCACCAGTTATTTCTGCACCAGACTGGACTTTACCATTTGAATTAATGTGTGATGCCAGTGACCACGCCATTGGTGCAGTACTGGGGCAGAGGCATGACAAGCTTCTGCATGTCATTTATTATGCTAGCCGTGTTTTAAATGATGCCCAGAAAAATTACACAACCACAGAAAAAGAATTTCTTGCAGTGGTTTATGCCATTGACAAGTTTAGATCATACTTAGTAGGATCAAAAGTGATTGTGTACACTGACCATGCTGCTCTTAAATATCTACTCACAAAGCAGGATTCAAAACCCAGGCTCATAAGATGGATGTTGCTTCTACAAGAGTTTGATATAGAAATAAGAGACAGAAAAGGGACAGAGAACCAAGTGGCTGATCATCTGTCCCGGATAGAACCAGTAGAAGGGGAGTTTCCCCCCTCTATTGAGATCTCTGAGACCTTTCCGGATGAGCATTTGTTTACCATTCAGGAAACACCATGGTTTGCAGATATTGCAAACTATAAAGCTGCAAGGTTCATACCCAAGGAGTACAGTAGACAACAAAAGAAAAAATTAATTACTGATGGAGAGTACTACTTGTGGGATGAACCCTATCTCTTTAAGAGATGTGCAGACGGAATAATCCGTAGGTGTGTGCCTAGAGAAGAAACACAGAGAATCTTATGGCATTGCCATGGATCACAATATGGAGGCCATTTTGGAGGTGAGCGAACAGCCACCAAGGTCCTCCAATGTGGCTTCTACTAGCCTACACTCTATAGGGATTCCCGAGAGTTTGTACGTAACTGTGACAGTTGCCAAAGAGCTGGTAATCTACCTCATGGTTACGCCATGCCTCAACAGGGAATCTTGGAGATTGAGTTGTTTGATGTATGGAGAATTGACTTCATGGGACCTTTTCCACCATCATACTCAAACACTTATATTCTAGTGGCAGTCGACTATGTATCAAAATGGGTAGAGGCCGTTGCCACACCCACCAATGATACTAAAATAGTACTGAAGTTCCTACAGAAACATATCTTCAGTAGGTTTGGTGTCCCTAGAGTACTAATCAGTGATGGGGGCACTCACTTCTGCAACAAACAGCTTTACTCTGCCATGGTCTGGTATGGGATTCGCCACAAGGTGGCGACTCTATATCATCCACAGACAAATGGGCAAGCTGAAGTTTCTAACAGATAACTAAAAAGAATCCTGGAACGGACTGTAAGAACCCGTAGAAAGGATTGGGCAAGAAGCTTGGATGATGCTCTGTGGGCTTACAGAACAGCATTCAAGATCCAATAGGGACCTCTCTATACCAACTTGTGTATGGTAAGGCCTGTCATCTGCCCGTGGAACTGGAACATAAGGCCTACTGGGCAACCAGATTCCTAAACTTTGATGCCAAATTAGCTGGAGAAAAAAGATTGCTCCAGCTGAATGAGCTAGAGGAATTCAGACTCACTGCTTTCAAAAATGCCAAACTTTATAAAGAGAAATAAAAAAGGTGGCATGACAGAAAGCTGTCATCTAGAGTCTTTGAACCAGGACAAAAGGTTCTGTTGTTTAACTCTAGGCTCAGGCTATTCCCTGGGAAACTGAAATCCCGGTGGAGGGGACCATATGTGATTACAAGTGTATCACCATATGGTTATGTGGAGCTTCAAGACATTGATTCTGATAAGAAGTTCATTGTTAATGGACAGAGAATCAAGCACTATCTTGAAGGCAAGGTGGAGCAAGAGTGCTCAAGGCTGAGGCTCGATTAAAAGCTCAGCAAGGTCCAGCTAAAGACAATAAAGAAGCGCTTGCTGGGAGGCAACCCAGCCATTAGCAAAACTTTTTCTGTTATTTTATTCCTCATTTTATTTATATGAGCTTAATATTAACAAGGTAAAGAATCAATTGCATAAGTCCACAGGGTTACAGAAGAATTCAGAGCACAAAACAGGAAAAAGGAGCTCACTGGCAAGAAAACGCCAGTAAAAGGCACAACTGGGCGTTAAACACCCAAAAGGAGCATCTACTGGGCGTTTAACGCCAGTAAGGATAGCCATCTGGGCGTTAAACGCCAGAAAGAAGCAACTTCTGGGCGTTTAACGCCAGATTTACAACATCCTGGGCGTTCAGAAAAACGCCCAGTGACAAAGGGGTTTCTGCTGTTTAATGCCAGCTAGAAGCAACAGTTGGGCGTTAAACGCCCAAACCAAGCAGCAACTGGGCGTTAAACGCCCAAAACATGCAGCAGTTGGGCGTTTAACGCCAGGATTGTCCTCTTCAAATTATTTTCAAATCCTTTTCAAAACAAATCTATCTCTTTTCCTTCTAAAATCTTTTCAACTCATCAATATCTTTTTCAAATCTTCACATCATCTTTTTCAAAACCCAGATTTATCTTTTTCAAATGTCTTTCATATCTTTTCAATTTTAAATCACATCTTTTCCTATCATACTTATCTTTTCCAAATCACTTTTTCTATCATATCTTTTTCAAATAATTTTCGAAACCCACCCCCCTTCCCTTTAAATTTTGGTTCAGCCTCTCCCCCTTTCCTCCACAAGTTGCGCTTGGCTCTCCCTCTTTCCATCTCCTTTCCTTTCTTTTGCTTGAGGACAAGCAAACCTCTAAGTTTGGTGTGATCCGTGATCACTAAACCAAAACCCACTAAGATCATGGCTCCTAAAGGAAAACAAATCGACTCAAGAGGCAAGAAAGAGAACATTCCAAAACCACTTTGGAATCAAGGGAAGTTCATAACCAAAGAACATTCAGACCATTTTTACAAAATAATGAGTCTAAGGTCAGTGATCCTGGAAGTTAAATTCGATCTGAAAGAAGATGAATATCCGGAGATCTAAGAGCAAATTCAAAACAGGAGCTGGGAAGTCCTAGCTAATCCTGAAACAAAGGTGGGAAGAAATATGGTTCAGGAATTCTATGCTAATCCATGGCAGACGGACAGGCAGAGGATAGCTAGAATCGCATTCTATGACTATAGAACTTTGGTCAGAGGAAAGGTTGTTCACACCCACCCTGATAAAATAAGGGAGATCTTCAAGCTGCCTCAACTGCAAGATGACCCAGACTCCTTTAATAGGAGAATGATGAGATCAAACCTGGGCTTGGATAAAATCCTAGAGGACATATGCCTCCTTGGAGCCAAGTGGACAACCAACACAAAGGGTGTCCCGAACCAACTCAAGAGAGGAGATCTCAAACCAGTTGCCAAAGGCTGGCTGGACTTCATTGGGCGCTCTATACTGCCCACTAGCAACCGCCCTGAAGTCACCATCAGAAGAGCAGTGATGATTCATTGCATTATGCTGGAAAAAGAAGTGGAAGTTCATCATCTGATTGCTTGTGAGCTTTACAAAATTGCAAACAAGAACTCCAAGGATGCCAAATTGGCCTATCCAAGCCTAGTTTCTCTGTTATGTAAAGATGCTAGGATAAAGATGGGAGTAGATAAGTATATCTCAGTTGAGCAACCAATCACCAAAAAGTCTATGGAAGGACAACAAGTGTAGGACGACCCCATCAAGAGAAAAGCAGAGGAGTTCCTCCCGGAAATCCCTCAAATTGAATACTGGGAGCGCCTAGAAGCATCTGTCACCAAGTTGCAAGAAGATGTGGATCAACTGAAGGAAGAACAGCAAAATCAAAACAGCATGCTCTGCAAATTGCTTAGAGAACAAGAAGAGCAAGGGCGTAAACTGAAGGAATTAAAGCGTCAGAAACTATCTCTTGAAGGGCCAAGCACTCCACAGACTAAAGAGGCATCCACCTCCCAAATTCAAGGTTGTTGAGTTCTAATCTTAGCCTTAACTATGTGATAATTGTTCTTATTTGAGTTTTACCTTAGAAGTTATATATGAGTAGTAGTAATTAGTATCTATATTCGGATTTTATCTCCAATTAAGCTATAATTTATTTTTCTCATCATCATTAAACATGAATAAAATAGCAGATTTTCTTTAGAATAAGGAGGCAATATTTTTCGAGTTTTTAATAAGAAAAATTCTAATTATTTACATGTGGTGGCAATGCTTTTTGTCTTCTGAATGAATGCTTGAACAGTGCATATGTCTTTTGAATTTGATGTTTATGAATGTTAAATATGTTGGCTCTTGAAAGAATGATGAAAAAGGAGAAATATTATTTGATAATCTGAAAAATCATAAAAATGATTCTTGAAGCAAGAAAAAGCAGTGAATACAAAAGCTTGGAGAAAAAAATGGCAAAAATAAAAGAAAAAGAAAAAGAAAAAGAAAAAGAAAAAGCAAGCAGAAAAAGCCAATAGCCCTTAAAACCAAAAGGCAAGGGTAATAAAAAGGATCCAAGACTTTGAGAATCAGTGGATAGGAGGGCCTAAAGGAATCAAATCATGGCCTAAGCGGCTAAATCAAGCTATCCCCAACCATGTGCTTGTGATGTGAAGGTGTCAAGTGAAAACTTGAGACTGAGCGGTTAAAGTCAAGGTCCAAAGCAAAAAGAAGAGTGTGCTTAAGAACCCTGGACACCTCTAATTGGGGACTTTAGCAAAGCTGAGTCACAATCTGAAAAGGTTCACCCAATTATGTGTCTATGGCATTTATGTATCCGGTGGTAATACTGGAAAACAAAGTGCTTAGGGCCACAGCCAAGACTCATAAAGTAGCTGTGTTCAAGAATCAACATACTGAACTAGGAGAATCAATAACACTATCTGAATTCTAAGTTCCTATAGATGCCAATTATTCTGAGCTTCAATGGATAAAGTGAGATGCCAAAACTGTTCGGAACAAAAAAAGCTACTAGTCCCGCTCATCTAATTAGAATCTAAGCTTCACTCAAAAAATCTGAGATATTATTGCTTCTTGAATTATTTGTATTCTATTTTATTTATCTAGTTGCTTGGAGACAAGCAACAGTTTAAGTTTGGTGTTGTGATGAGCGGATATTTTATACGCTTTTTGGGGTTAATTTCATGTAGTTTTTAGTATATTTTAGTTAGCTTTTAGTATATTCTCATTAGTTTCTAGGCAAAATTCATATTTCTAGACTTTACTATGAGTTTGTGTGTTTTTCTGTAATTTTAGGTATTTTCTGGCTGAAATTGAGGGAGCGGAGCAAAAATCTGATTCAGGCTGAAAAAGGACTGCTGATGCTGTTGGATTCTGACTTCTCTGCACTCGGAATGGATTTGCCGGAGCTGTAGAAGTCCAATTGGTGCACTCCCAATTGCGTTGAAAAGTAGACATCCAGGGCTTTCCAGCAATATATAATAGTCTATACTTTGCTCAAGGATAAACGATGTAAACTAGCATTCAACGCCAGTTCCATGTTGCAGTCTGGCGTTAAACGCCCGAAACAAGTTACAAGTTGGAGTTAAACGCCCAAAACAGGTTACAACCTGGCGTTTAACTCCAGAAACAGCCTAGGCACGTATAAAGCTTAAGTTTTAGCCCCAGCACACACCAAGTGGGCCCCAAAAGTGGATTTCTGCACTATCTATCTTAGTTTACTCATTTTCTGTAAACCTAGGTTACGAGTTTAGTATTTAAACAACTTTTAGAGATTTATTTTGTACCTCATGACATTTTAGATCTGAACTTTGTACTCTTTGACGGCAAGAGTCTCTGAACTCCATTGTTGGGGGTGAGGAGCTCTGCTGTGTTTCGATGAATTAATGCAACTATTTCTGTTTTCTATTCAAACACGCTTCTTTCTATCTAAGATGTTTATTCGCACTTCAATATGATGGATGTGATGATCTGTGACGCTCATCATCATCTTCAACCTATGAACGCGTGCCTGACAACCACCTCCGTTCTACCTTCGATTGAATGAATATCTCTTGGATTCCTTAATCAGAATCTTCGTGGTATAAGCTAGAATCCATTGGCAGCATTCATGAGAATCCGGAAAGTCTAAACCTTGTCTATGGTATTCCGAGTAGGATTCAGGGATTGAATGACTGTGACGAGCTTCAAACTCACAAGGGCTGGTCGTAGTGACAGACGCAAAAGGATCAATGGATCCTATTCCAGCATGAGTGGGAACCGACAGATGATTAGCCGTGCGGTGACAGCGCACCTGGACCTTTTTCACTGAGAGGACGGATGGTAGCCATTGACAACGGTGATCCACCAACACACAGCTTGCCATAGGAGGAACCTTGCGTGTGTGAAGAAGAAGACAGGGAGAAAGCAGAGATTCAGAAGACAAAGCATCTCGAAAACTCCAACATATTCTCCATTGCTGCAGAACAAGTATTTAATCCATGCTCTTTTATTCTTCGCAATTCATATTGATAATTATAATTGATTTCCTGACTAAGATTTACAAGATAACCATAGATTGCTTCAAACCAACAATCTCTGTGGGATTCGACCCTTACTCACGTAAGGTATTACTTGGACGACCCAGTGCACTTGCTGGTTAGTGGTACGAGTTGTGAAAAGCGTGATTCACAATTCGTGCACCAATGACCCTGAATCATACAACAGAAGAGTTGTAGCCAACCAAAAGCTGGATCAAGTCCTAGAGGACATATGCTTACGTGGAACTCAATGGATTGAGAATACAAAAGGGGAACCATGCCAGTGAACCTCAAGCCAGTTGCTAAAGGATGGCTAGACTTCATTGGGCGTTCTATACTTTCCATAAGTAACCGCTCTGAAGTCAATATTCCAAGAGCTGTGATGATTCACTGCATCATGATGGGGAATGAGGTGGAAGTCCACCAAATAATCCCCCGTGAGATTTACAAGCTGGCTAACAGGGTATCTACTAACGCCATGCTGGCTTATCCAAATTTCATCTTTCACCTACGCCAAGAGGCTAAGGTTATGATCCCATCGGATAACTTTATACCAGTGAAAAACCAATCACCAAGCAGGTGATGGAGAGTTCCAAGATAGAAGAGGATCAACCCAAAAGGAAAGCACTTGAGCTTTCCCAAGAGATCCCTCCAATGGAGTATTGGGACCTGCTAAAGGCGTCTGTAATACACTTGCAGAGCACTTTAGATCAGCTCAGAGAGGAGTAGAAAGATCAGACTAGCATGATTTGCAAACTGATCAAGGAGCAGGAGAAGCAAGGGCGTGAACTGGATGAGTTGAAGCGCCAGAAGCTCTCTCCTAAAGAGCCCAGTACCCCTCAAGTTGAAGAGCCATGCGTCCCACAACCTGAAGAGCCCAGCATCCCTCAAGCTGAAGGTTGTTTAGTTTCAACTCTGTGGCTATTCTATTTCTTGTTTCTCATATTTCTGTTATTTTAATTCCTATGTCTTACATTTAGGCTTACATGATCACGAGTAGTAAGTAAGTCTTTATTTTTATATTTATTTTATGTCTTTTAATTTTTTAGAGTTACATAAGTATTAGTAGTAATTAATTTTTATTTTTCCAATTAGCTATAAATTATTCCTCTTATCATCATTAAACAATGAATAAAATAGTGATCTTTTTTAAAAGAATTAAAGATGCATGAATTTTCGATTTTTACAGTGAAGAATAGTCATTCATTTTGATGTGGTGGCATTGCTTTAGTTTTCTGAATGTATGAATAAATAGTTCATATTTGAGGTTGGAATTTTAGGATGCTGGCTCTTGAAAGAATGAAGAAAAAGGAAAAAAATATTATTAATGATCTGAAAAATCCAAAATTTGATTCTTGAAGCAAGAAAAAGCAGCAAAAAAATGGCGAAAAAGAAAAAGAAAATAGAAAAAGAAAGAAAAAGCCATTAGCTCTTTAAACCAAAAGACAAGAGCAAAAAGCCTACAACTCTTTAATTCAAAAGGCAAGAGTAAAAAAGATCCAAGGCTTCGAGCATCAGTGGTTAGGAGGTCCTAAAGAAAACAAAATCCTGGCCTAAGCGGCTCAACTAAGCTGTCCCTAACCATGTGCTTGTGGCGTGAAGGTGTCAAGTGAAAAGTTTGAGACTGAGCAGTTAAAGTCATGATTCAAAGCAAAAAGAGTGTGCTTAAGAACTCTGAACACCTCTATCTGGGGATTCTAGCAAAACTGAATCACAATCCGAAAGGGTTCACCCGGGTAAAGTGTCTGTGGCATTTATGTATCCGGTTGTAATAATGGAAAACAAATTGCTTAGGGCCACGGCCTAGACTCTAAAAAGCTGTGTTCAATAATAAAAAAGAGCTAAACTAGGAGAATCAATAATATCGTCTGGATTCTAAGTTCCTAAAGATGCTTGCCATTTTGATTTTCAATGGATAGTGAGATGCCAAGACTATTCAGAAGCAAAAAGCTACTAAGTCCCGCTCATCTAATTGAAACTGAGCTTCATTGGAAACTCAGAGATTTATTTCATCCTAATCTTCTTTTCATCCTATTTTATTTTTAGTTGCTTGTGGACAAGCAATAGTTTAAGTTTGGTGTTGTGATGAGCAGATATTTTATACGCTTTTTGGCATAGTTTTCTTATAGTTTTTAATATGTTTTGTTTAGTTTTTATTAAGTTTTTACAGGTTTTAGTGTTAAATTCACATTTTTTTATTTCACTTTGAGTTTGTGTGTTTTTGTACCATTTCAGGTATTTTCTGCCTGAAATTGAGGAGCTCGAGCAGAAGTCTGATTCAGAGACAGAGAAAGCACTGCAGATGTTGAAAGAGCTGTAGGTATTTTTGGATCTCCTTGCACTCGGAAGGACTTTTTTGGAGCTACAGAAGTCGAAATGGAGTGTTTTTAATGGCTATGGAAAGCTGACTTTGAGAGCTTTCCAACAATGTATAATAGTTCATACTTTGCTTTGGATTAGAAGGCCCAAAACTGGCGTCCAACACCAGCTTCCTGCCCCCCTTTCTGGCGTTCAGCGCCCAAGGAGCAGAGCCCAGCGTCTAAACGCCCAGAGAAGACCCCCTAGCCAGCGTTCCATGTCCAAGAGACCTCAATTTTTATAGCACGTGAATCTCATCAAAGCTCAGTCCAAACACTCACCAAGTGGGCCCCAGAAGTGGATTTTAGCACTAAAAGGACTGTTTTACCCTTACTAATCATTAGTTTAGTATTTAAGAGATTTTATTTATGTTATTCGGGGACCTTTACCATCAATCAGCATATTTTTGTGTATCACATTATTTTTCACATCAGTATGAGTTTCTAAACCTCCTAGGTTGAGGGGAGGAGTCCTGCTGAGTCCTATGAATTAATAAAAGTATTACTGTTTCTCTTTGATCCATGTTTGATTAATTCTAAGATGTATATTCGTTCTTCATCAATATGAATGCGTTGAACTGGCATAAGGTTATCACATTCTACATGGGTTCAGAGTGCGTCTTTCATCGGACAATAATGAACCACCAGCTTGAATATACGTCTCTCAGACGGCTAATCCACGACTTCGTTGGAACTTCTCGAGACATCAGTTCAGCCGATTTACGGGGAGATTAGGGTCTCTGTGGTAGAGGCTAGAACCAAGGCGCAACATTCCTCCGATCCAGAAGATTCGACCTTGTATGTGGCGTTTTGAGTAGGATCATCAAGGAGAATGAACTGCAGAGCTTCACCCTCAAGTAGACTGGATCCGCACTAACCCTGGGGTTCAGATCCGGAGGAGTATTGATGACCTCTCAAAAAAGGTGTTGATCACATACAGCCTGCCATTGAAGAGATCACTCATAAGCAAAGAAGACAGCAATACCAGAGTTAATTCAAAAAGGCTAAGCAACTCCAATCCTCAATTATAACCCTTTTACTAATTTCATTGACAAAATACTTTATACCCTTCTCTCATAATCCTTTTTATGCAATTAAAAATAACATACCAACAGCTCTTACTCTTTCATCTGCCTGACTAAGACATGCAGGATAACCATAGCTTGCTTCAAACCACAGTCCTCGTGGGATCGAGCCTGACTCGCTCAGGTATTACTTGGATAACCCAGTGCACTTGCTGGTACAGCTCTACGAAAGTGTGGGGATTCGTGCACCACTCTCTTTCACAAACTTGCGTTCCTTTGACTTCAGCTAACGCTTACTTTATTCGATATACTTTGTTCTCTCTCTAACAAGATTTTGACTTGAATTCTCTTCTTGATATGCACCTTAATTCTTCTCCTTGTGCATTTCATTATTCTTTAAGACTTGGTTTAATCACTAAACCAGACATCCTTCTGATTTCTAATGAACATCATTTGAGGTGTTTGTTTGCATTTGAGCTTAATATATTTTTAAAAATCAACTCGAACTTAGTTAGTATCTCATACAATTTTTAGATATAATAATTAAGACGTTAATTCCTTAGAGCAAGACTTTTGAACACTGAAGATAAAGCGTGTAAGTATGCGACATCAAGATGAGTTTTGGAGTTTTGAATTCTTGCCGACCGTATTGCATGTGATAAAGTTGACACGCTAGGATGTCCTGTTTGTATGGACACTGGTGCACGAATTGTGAATCACACTTTTCACAACTCGTACCACTAACCAGCAAGTGCACTGGGTCGTCCAAGTAATACCTTACGTGAGTAAGGGTCGATCCCACGGAGATTGTTGGTTTGAAGCAAGCTATGGTTATCTTGCAACTCTTAGTCAGGATATTAATTTGTGGTTATCAGTTGACTTGCAAATGAACAAGAGAGCATGAATTAAAGGTTACTTGTTATGCAGTAATGGAGAATATGTTGGGGTTTTGGAGATGCTTTGTCTTCTGAATTTCAGCTTTTCTCTTGTATTCCTCTTCCCTCATGCATGCAAAAGTGCAAAGTTCCTTCCATGGCAAGCTGTGTGTTGGTGGATCACCGTTGTCAATGGCTACCATCCGTCCTCTCAGTGAAAATATTTACGGTTAGTAAGACTCGAAGTTACCTATTTCACTCTACGGTTTTGAAAAGCTTTCGTTTTTCGATGATCAGGGCGAGTAAATTAATCTTAGACTCGAAGTGAGTTTTTGAGACTCTATAATAACGAAGTACTGAATAAACATAAGATAAAATAAACAGATCAACGAACCCCTGTTCGTTGTCAAATTCAAACCACAACACTACTCGCCTATAAAATATGCGAAAAACCCCAATTAAAGTACATCAAAAATCCTACAAAATCAATTCAAAAATCAAATAAAAGTAATCAAAGATCTTTTTTAAGTATAAAGACCTGAAATGATACTCAAACATACAAAAAGATATTAAAGTCAATAAAAGACCAACTTTAACTCCCTCGACTCGTTTTTAGACTAAGTCCAACTTTTTCCTGACGACTACAACAACCTAAGACTGGAGAGTCGTGAGCCTTATCTAAAAGACCTCGATGTTCTCAGGTTAACCGCGTGAAGATTAACGCAACCTTTCATCTGTAGGCCCCGAAAGGTAGTTATATATTATCAAATATGAAAAGAGTTACTATCTGCTGCATTTGACCGCAAGTTGCGGTCAAGGTACAACGTCAGACCGCAGGTCGCGGTCTTTGTTCAATGTTCAACCTCAAGTTACGATCTTTGTCCAATGTTGGACCGCAACTTGTAGGTTTTGTCGAGTCCGTGCACTCTTCGAATTCAGAGTCGGGGTCGTGTGTGGTTCACCCGGGGTCTTCACCTAAAGACGTGGTTAATAGAATCAAATAAGTAAAAGACATTTGGATCCAATGATCAAATCATAAATTTGTTGAAAATCTCTAAATAAAACATGGAGTACTGTAAAAATCTATACTTGAAACATGAGAAACTGCCGTACTCAGAGATTTGAGGTAACAACCCCCACTCCTCGAGACGACACAAAGCTACTTAATTACGTTGATAAAGACAAAAGGTAAGTTTGTACGCACAAGGATAGATTCTATAAGTAAGTGCGAATTAATATCTCTGCCACTGCTAGGCACTGTGAGTAGAGGAAGGAGTTAGGTACTTGCACACAGACTGTTGGTGGAGGCAAGATGTAGTATAACTTACTCATAGAGAATCTAAGGAATTAGTCTTAGAAACACCATATTCGATCTAACTACCGCCGTAAGTATTCTTAGGCCTTTCAGATTTGGAACAGACACCATAAGGCTCATCCTAAGATCCTAACCTACTGACACTGCTCGAAGTTTGAGCACTCACAACCCGCATCACTGTCTGTGTTTTCCTAGTTACCTAGGATAAGGTCGTACTCACCCTTGGCTGTCTACTAATCGACACATCACTGTCGTGTGCACCTGGG
>NC_029786.2:32568917-32571482 GCF_000816755.2 Arachis ipaensis | reverse complement strand
AATATCTTAGATAGGAACACGCATGTTTGAATGGAAAACAGAAATAGTTGCATTAATTCATCGAAACACAGCAGAGCTCCTCACCCCCAACAATGGAGTTTAGAGACTCATGCCGTCAAAGAGTACAAAGTTCATATCTAAAAATGTCATGAGGTACAAAATAAATCTCTAAAAGTTGTTTAAATACTAAACTAGTAACCTAGGTTTACAGAAAATGAATAAACTAAGATAATTGGTGCAGAAATCCACTTCTGGGGCCCACTTGGTGTGTGCTGGGGCTGAGACTTAAGCTTCTCACGTGCCTGAGCTGTTTTGGATGTTCAACGCCAGGTTGTAACCTGTTTCTAGCATTGAACTCCAACTTGTAACTTGTTTCTGGCGCTGGACGCCAGACTGCAACATGGAACTGGCGTTGAACGCCAGTTTACGTCGTCTATCATTGAGAAAAGTATAAACTATTATATATTGATGGAAAGCCCCGGATGTCTACTTTCCAACGCAATTAGAAGTGCGCCAATTGGACTCTTGTAGCTCCAGAAAATCTATTCCGAGTGCTGAGAGGTCAGAATCCAACAACATCAGCAGTCCTTTTTCAACCTGAATCAGATTTTTGCTCAGCTCCCTCAATTTCAACCAGAAAATAACTGAAATTATAGAAAAACATACAAACTCATAGTAAAGTCCAGAAATATGAATTTTTTCTAGAAACTAATGAAAATAAACTAAAAACTTAACTAAAACATCCTAAAAACTACATGAAATTAACCCCAAAAAGCGTATAAAATATCCGCTCATCACAACACCAAACTTAAACTGTTGCTTGTCCCCAAGCAACTAGACAAATAAAATAGAATACAAATAAGTCATGAAGCAATAATATCTCAGAGTTTTTGAGTGAAGCTCAGATTCTAATTAAATGAGCGGGACTAGTAGCTTTTTGCTTTCGAAAAGTTTTGGCATCTCACTTTATCCATTGAAGCTCAGAATGATTGGCATTTATAGGAACTTAGAATTCAGATAGTGTTATTGATTCTTCTAGTTCAGTATGTTGATTCTTGAACACAGCTACTTTTATGAGTCTTGGCCGTGGCCCTAAGCACTTTGTTTTTCAGTATTACCACCGGATATATAAATGCCACAGACACATAATTGGGTGAACCTTTTCAGATTGTGACTCAGCTTTGCTAAAGTCCCCAATTAGAGGTGTCCAGGGTTCTTAAGCACACTCTTCTTTTTGCTTTAGATCTTGACTTTAACCGCTCATTCTCAAGTTTTCACTTGACACCTTCACGCCACAAGCACATGGTTAAGGACAGCTTGGTTTAGCCGCTTATACAAGGATTTGATTCCCTTAGGCCCTCCTATCCACTGATGCTCAAAGCCTTGGATCCTTTTTATTACCCTTGCCTTTTGGTTTTAAGGGCTATTGGCTTTTTCTGCTCGCTTTTTCTCTATCTTTTTTTTTCAAGCTTTATATTCACTGCTTTTTCTTGCTTCAAGAACCATTTTTATGATTTTTCAAATTATCAATAACATGTCTCATGTTCATCATTCTTTCAAGAGCCAACATATTTAACATTCAAGAACATCAAATTCCAAAGACATATGCTCTGTTCAGGCATTCATTCAGAAGGCAGAAAGCATTACCACCACATGTGAATAATTAGAATTTCTTTTATTAAGATTTCGAAAAATATTGCCTCCTTATTCTAAAGAAAGTCTTCTATTTTATTCATGTTTAATGATGATAAAAAAATAAATTATAGCTTAATTGGAGATAAAATAACTACTAATTACTACTATAACTTCTAAGGTAAAACTCAAATAAGAACAATTATCACAGAGTTAAGGCTAAGATTAGAACTCAACAACCTTGAGTTTGGAATGTGGATGTTCCTCTAGTCTGTGGGGTGCTTAGTCCTTCAAGAGATAACTTCTGACGTTTCAGTTCCTTTAAGTCACGCCTTTGCTCTTCTTGTTCCCTGAGCAGTTTGCAGAGCATATTGTTTTGATTTTGCTGTTCTTCCTTTATTTGGTCCATAGATTCTTGCAACTTGGTAACAGATGCTTTAAGCTGTTCCCAATATTCAAATTGAGGGACTTCCGGGAGAAATTCTCGCGCCCTCCTCTTGATGGGGTCATCCTGCACTTGTTTTTCCATTGTGGTTTTAGTGATTGGTTGCTCCACTGAGATGTACTCCGTTATTCCCATCCTTACTCCAGCATCTTTGCAGAGCATAGAGATTAGGCTTGGATAAGCCAACCTGGCATCTTTGGAGTTCTTGTTTGCAAGTATGTAAAATTCAGATGGAATCAGTTGATGAACTTCCACTTCTTTTCCCAACATAATACAATGGATCATCACTGCTCTTTTAACGGTGACTTCAGAACGGTTGCTAGTGGGCAATATAGAACGCCCAATGAAGTCCAGCCATCCTCTGGTGACTGGTTTGAGATCTTCTCTCTTGAGTTGATTTGGGACACCCTTGCTGCTGGTGGTCCACCTGGCTCCAGGGATGCATATATCCTCTAGAATCTTATCCAGGCCCTTGTTTGTTCTCATCA
>NC_029786.2:32562518-32567424 GCF_000816755.2 Arachis ipaensis | reverse complement strand
CCCAATGAAGTCCAGCCATCCTCTGGCGACTGGTTTGAGATCTTCTCTCTTGAGTTGATTTGGGACACCCTTCGTGCTGGTAGTCCACCTGGCTCCTGGGATGCATATATCCTCTAGAATCTTATCCAGGCTCTTGTTTGTTCTCATCATTCTCCTATTGAAGGAGTCTGTGTCATCTTTCAGCTGAGGTAGCTTAAAGATCTCCCTGATTTTGTCAGGGTGGATGTGAACAATCTTCCCTCTGACCACAGTCCGATAGTCATAGAGGGCAGTTCCAGATATTCTCTGCCTGTCTATTTGCCACAGATTAGCGTAGAACTCCTGAACTATATTCCTTCCCACTTTTGTTTCAAGATTAGCTAGGACTTCCCAGTTTCTGTTTCGAATCTGCTCTTGGATCTCCGGATATTCATCTTCTTTCAGATCGAACTTGACTTCCGGGATCACTGATCTTAGACCCATTATTTTGTAGTAATGGTCTGAATGTTCTTTGGTTAAGAACTTCCCTTGATTCCAAAGTGGTTTTGGAATACTCTCTTTCTTGCCTCTTGGAGTGGGTTATTTTTCTTTAGGAGCCATGATGTTAGTGGGTATAGTTTAGTGATCACAGATAAACACACCAAACTTAGAGGTTTGCTTGTCCTCAAGCAAAAAAAAGAAAGGAGAGGGATAGAAGGAGAGCTAGTGTCGAATGGTGGATGAGAGGAGGGAGGCCGAATGTGGATTTAAAAGGGAAGGGGGTGGGTTTTCGAAAATTTTAAAAAAGATAAGATAGAAGATATGATTTATAAAAAATAAGTATGATATGAAAAGATGTGATTTAAAATTGAAAGATATGAAAGATATTTGAAAAAGATAACTTTGGATTTTGAAAAAGATAATGTGAAGATTTGAAAAAGATGTTGATGAGTTGAAAAGATTTTAGAAGGAAAAGAGATAGATTTGTTTTGGAAAATTTGAAAAAGAGTTGGATTGGATTGAAAAAGAATTTGTGTTTATGGATTAAGATACATTTGATATTTTTAAAGTAGGGTTTTTAGAAATTAGGGTTTGTAACATGTTTATGCAAGAAATCATGAATTGAAACATGAAAATTAAAATTAAAATAAAAAATGTGAAATAAAAACGAATTTACCTCCTCCCCACCATCCTGGCGTTAAACGCCCAAATGCTGCTTCTCCTGGGCATTCAACGCCCAGCTGTTGCTTCTTTCTGGCGTTGAACGCCAGGAACTCCTTTGTCACTGGGTGTTTTTCTGAATGCCCAGGATGATGTCAATCTGGCGTTAAACGCCCAGAAGCTGCTTCTTTCTGGCGTTTAATGCCCAGATGGCTATCATTACTGGCGTTAAACGCCCAGTAGATGCTCCTTTTGGGCGTTTAACGCCCAATTGTGCCTCTTACTGGCGTTTTCTTGCCAGTGAGCTCTTTTTCTCTGTTTTGTGTGCTGAATCATTCTGTAACCCTGTGAACCTATACAATTGACTCTTTACCTTATTAATAGTGAACTTTATATAAACAAATAAAATCAAAAATAGGGCAAAACAACAGAAAAAGTTTTCCCAATGGCTGGGTTGCCTCCCAGCAAGCGCTTTTTTATTGTCTTTAGCTGGACCTTGCTGAGCTTTTAATCTAGCCTCAGCCTTGAGCACTCTTGCTCAACATTACCTTCAAGATAGTGTTTGATTCTCTGTCCATTAACAATGAACTTCTTATCAGAATCAATGTCTTGAAGCTCCACATAGCCATATGGTGATACACTTGTAATCACATATGGTCCCCTCCACCGGAATTTCAGTTTCCCGGGGAATAGCCTGAGCCTAGAGTTAAACAATAGAACTTTTTGTCCTAGTTCAAAGATTCTAGATGACAGCTTTCTGTCATGCCACCTTTTTTATTTCTCTTTCTAAAGCTTGGCATTTTCGAAAGCAGTGAATCTGAACTCCTCTAGCTCATTCAGCTGGAGCAATCTTTTTTCTCCAGCTAATTTGGCATCAAAGTTTAGGAATCTGATTGCCCAGTAGGCCTTATGTTTCAGTTCCACGGGCAGGTGACAAGCCTTACCATACACAAGTTGGTATGGAGAGGTCCCTATAGGAGTCTTGAATGCTGTTCTGTAAGCCCATAGAGCATCATCCAAGCTTCGTGCCCAATCCTTTCTACGGGTACTTACAGTCTGTTTCAGGATTCTTTTTAGTTCTCTGTTAGAAACTTTAGCTTGCCCATTTGTCTGTGGATGATATGGAGTCGCCACCTTGTGTCGAATCCCATACCGAACCATGGCAGAGTAAAGATGTTTGTTGCAGAAGTGAGTGCCCCAATCACTGATTAGGACCCTAGGGACACCAAACCTGCTGAAGATATGTTTCTGGAGGAACTTCAGCACTTCTTTAGTATCATTGGTGGGTGTGGCAATGGCCTCTACCCATTTTGATACATAGTCGACTGCCACCAGAATATAAGTGTTTGAGTATAATGGTGGGAAAGGCCCCATGAAATCAATACCCCATACATCAAACAACTCAATCTCCAAGATTCCTTGTTGAGGCATGGCGTAACTATGAGGCAAATTACCAGCTCTCTGACAACTGTCACAGTTACGTACAAACTCTCGGGAGGAGAGTCATGTAGTCGAACACGTTTAAGCTTCAGTTTAAGGTTAAACTGAAGCTTAAACGTGGATATAGGAAAGGCAGCCCTGGAGGTCGAACACGTTTAACCTCCAATTTAAGGTTAAACTGGAGGTTAAACGTGGAAATGGAAGGAGGCATCATTTGCATTAAAATCATACTGTTTGGATGGTTCATTGCTTTGTTCTTCATTTAACCATTTTTGGTTACTTTAAGCTCAAGAAAATGCATAAAACAACTAAAACTAACAGAAAAATGCTAGTGAAACTAGCCTAAGATGCCTTGGCATCATCCCACAAGTAGTACTTTACATTGGTAATTAATTTTTTCTTTTGTTGCCTGCTATACTCCTTGGGTATGAACCTTGCAGCTTTATAGTTTGCAATGTCTGCAAACCATGGTGTTTCCTGAATGGCAAACAAATGCTCATCCGGAAAGGTCTCAGAGATTTCAAGAGAGGGGAAGGACGTCCGTTCTACTGGCTCTATCCGGGACAGATGATCAGCCACTTGGTTCTCTGTTCCTTTTCTGTCTCTTATTTCTATATCAAACTCTTGCAGAAGCAACACCCATCTTATGAGCCTGGGTTTTGAATCCTGCTTTGTGAGTAGATATTTAAGAGCAGCATGGTCAGTGTACATAATCACTTTTGATCCTACTAAGTATGATCTAAACTTGTCAATGGCATAGACCACTGCAAGTAATTCCTTTTCTGTGGTTGTGTAATTTTTCTAGGCATCATTTAAAACACGGCTAGCATAATAAATGACATGCAGAAGCTTGTCATGCCTCTGTCCCAGTATTGCACCAATGGCGTGATCACTGGCATCACACATTAATTCGAATGGTAAAGTCCAGTCTGGTGCAGAGATAACTGGTGCTGTGACCAGCTTAGCTTTCAGAGTTTCAAACGCCTGCAGGCACTCTGTGTCAAACACAAATGGCATGTCAGCAGCTAGCAGGTTGCTTAGAGGTTTTGCAATTTTTAAAAAATCCTTTATAAACCTCCTATAGAATCTTGCATGCCCCAGAAAGCTTCTGATTGCCTTATCATTGGCAGGTGGTGGTAATTTTTTAATTACTTCTATTTTAGCTTGATCCACCTCTATTCCCTTGTTTGAAATTTTATGTCCAAGGACAATCCCTTCAGTCACCAAAAAGTGACATTTTCCCAGTTTAAAACCAAGTTGGTCTCTTGGCATCTTTTCAAAACCAGTGTCAGGTGATCAAGACAGGAGCTGAATGAGTCTCCATATACTGAGAAGTCATCCATGAAGACTTCCAGAAATTTTTCCACCATATCAGAGAAAATAGAGAGCATGTATCTCTGAAAGGTTGCAGGTGCATTACGCAGCCCAAATGGCATCCTTCTATAAGCAAACACTCCAGATAGACATGTGAATGCTGTCTTCTCTTGATCCTGGGGATCTACTGCAATTTGGTTGTAGCCTGAATAGCCATCCAAAAAACAGTAATAATCATGACCTACTAGTCTTTCTAGCATCTGGTCTATGAATGGTAAAGGAAAATGATCCTTTCTGGTGGCTGTATTGAGCCTTTTGTAGTCAATACACATGCGCCACCCTGTAACTGTTCTTGTAGGAACCAGTTCATTTTTTCATTATGAACCACTGTCATGCCTCCCTTTTTTGGGATAACTTGGACAGGGCTCACCCAGGGGCTATCAGAAATAGGATAAATAATCCCAGCCTCCAGTAATTTGGTGACCTCTTTCTGCACCACTTCCTTCATGGCTGGATTTAGCTGCCTCTGTGGTTGAACCACTGGCTTAGCATTGTCCTCCAATAAGATCTTGTGCATGCATCTAGTTGGGCTTATGCCCTTAAGGTCACCTATAGACCACCCAAGAGCTGTCTTGTGTGTCCGTAGCACTTGAATTAGTGCTTCCTCTTCCTGTGGATTTAAAGCAGAGCTTATGATCACTGGAAAAGTGTCACCTTCTCCCAGAAATGCATATTTCAGGGATGGTGGTAATGGTTTGAGCTCGGGCTTAGGAGGTTTTTCCTCTTCCTGAAGAAATTTCAAAGGCTCTTTCAATTCCTCTGAATCCTCAAGACCAGGCTGAACATCTTTAAAGATATCTTCCAACTCTGATTCGAGACTCTCAGCCATGTTGATCTCCTCTACCAAAGAGTCAATAAGATCAACTTTCATGCAGTCTTTTGGTGTGTCTGGATGCTGCATGGCATTGACAGCATTCAACTTAAACTCATCCTCATTGACTCTCAGGGTGACTTCCCCCTTTTGGACATCAAT
>NC_029786.2:32561265-32562471 GCF_000816755.2 Arachis ipaensis | reverse complement strand
TTTAACTTCTTCAGTTAAACCAAGCTTTCTGATAGTGGATGCAGGTATTAGGTTGATGCTTACCCCAAGATCACATAAGGCTGTCTTGGTGCAATTACCCTCTAATATGCATGGTATCAGAAAGCTTTCGGGATCTTTAAGCTTTTCTGGAAAGCTTTTCAAAATGACTGCACTGCATTCTTCAGTGAGGAGAACTCTTTCAGTTTCTCTCCAATCCTTCTTATGACTCAAGATCTCTTTCATGAACTTGGCATAAGAAGGTATTTGCTCAAGTGCCTCTGCAAACGGAATCTTTATTTCAAGAGTCCTGAGATAATCTGCAAAGCGAGCAAATTGCTTATCCTGCTCCTCTTGGCGGAGTTTTTGAGGATAAGGTATCTTGGCTTTATATTCTTCAACCTTAGTTGCTGCAGGTTTATTTCCTACAGAGGTGGCTGGAGAAGCCTTTTTAGAGGGGTTGTTATCAGTACTTGTGTATGTCTGATCCCTCACTGGCATTTGAATGCCAGGGTTAGAAGCTGGAGTGACGTTGGACGCCAGCTCCTCACCTGTTCCTGGCGTCTGAACGCCAAAACTGTGCTTCTTTTGGGCGTTCAACGCCAATTCCTTGCTTGTTTCTGGCGTTGAACGCCAGGACTGAGCATGGTTTGGGCGTTCAACGCCAGCTTTCCACCCAATTTCTGGCGTTTGATTGCCAGAATTATTCCTCTCCGGGCTCTTACTGTCCTCAGATGGATTTTGGGTAGTTTGCTCTTTTCTTGACTTTCTGCTACCTTGAGGAGGGGCATCTAATGTTTTCCCACTTCTCAATTGAACTGCTTGACACTCTTCTGTTATTTATTTTGACAGCTGCTGCTTTGTTTGCTTTAATTGTACTTCCATATTTATATTAGCCATTCTTGTCTCTTGTAGTCTCTCCTTGAATTCGGCTAACTGTTTTGTTAGAAAATCCAATTGCTGATTAAATTCAGTAGCTTGTTCTGTAGGACTGAGTTCAGCAGTTACTGTTTTAGCCTCTTCTTTCATGGAAGGTTCACTGCTTAGGTACAGATGCTGATTTCTGGCAACTGTATCAATGAGCTCTTGAGCTTCTTCAATTGTCTTTCTCATGTGGATAGATCCACTAGCTGAGTAATCTAGAGAAATCTGAGCCCTTCCTGTAAGCCCATAATAGAAGATGTCTAACTGAACCCACTCTGAAAACAT
>NC_029786.2:32535961-32561180 GCF_000816755.2 Arachis ipaensis | reverse complement strand
TAAAATAAAATAAATAAAAATGGGTGAAGATTTTCGAAAAAATGAAGAAAAAGAAAGAAGAAAAATGGTTAGGAAGTTTTGAAAAAAATATGATTGAAAGGATTTGATTGGAAAAGATATGATTTGAAAAAGATATGATTTTTAAATTTGATGACTAATTTAATGCTGATTTTTCGAAAATTATGAGTGGAATGAAGAAAAGATATTTTTTTTATTTTTGAATTTTATGATGAAAGAGAAAAACACATAAAAGACACACAACTTAAAATTTTTGGATCTAATGCTACTTGTTTTTGAAAATTTTGGAGGGAAAATACCAAGGAACACCAAACTTAAAAATTTTAAGATCAAAACACAAGGAAGACTCAAGAACACTTTGAAGAATCACAAGAACAACAAGAACATGAAGGTGGAACACCAAACTTAAAATTTTTAGTAAACCAAAATAAAATTTTCGAAAACCAAAGAAAAATCAACAAGAAAACACCAAACTTAAAGTCTGGCACAAGATTTAATAGAAAAATTATTTTTGAAAAAGGAACTTAAAAAGAAGATACGCAATTACCAAGAACATAGACCAACGCTCTAGCCAATTGGGCAGTAAATGTAACACTTGTTTTGAAGAAGTATTTTTAATAACTAAGAATAAATTTTTTTCGAAAACTACTGTTTTGAAAAGGCACAAGAAAAACAAGAAAAGAAACAGAACAAGAAAAACTAAAGATCAAACAAGAAAAATAAACAAGAACAACTTAAAGATGAGGAAAGAACAAAGAACACAAATTTCGAAAATTTTAAAAGAATATAAAAACATGCAATTGACACCAAACTTAAAATATGGAACTAAACTCAAACAGAAAAACTCAATTATCAGTTTATAAAATTTTTGAAAAATTTAAAAAGAGAAAATAAGGATTTTAAAAGAAAAATTTTTCCTAATCTAAGCAACAAAATAAACCGTTAGTTGTCCAAACTCGAATAATCCCCGGCAACGGCGCCAAAAACTTGGTGCACGAATTGTGAATCACACTTTTCACAACTCGTACCACTAACCAGCAAGTGCACTGGGTCATCCAAGTAATACCTTACGTGAGTAAGGGTCGAATCCACGGAGATTGTTGGCTTGAAGCAATCTATGGTTATCTTGTAACTCTTAGTCAGGATATTAATTTGTGGTTATCAGTTGACTTGCAAATGAACAAGAGAGCATGAATTAAAGGTTACTTGTTATGCAGTAATAGAGAATATGTTGGGGTTTTGGAGATGCTTTGTCTTCTGAATTTCAGCTTTTCTCTTGTATTCCTCTTCCGTCATGCATGCAAAAGTGCAAAGTTCCTTCTATGGCAAGCTGTGTGTTGGTGGATCACCGTTGTCAATGGCTACCATCCGTCCTCTCAGTGAAAAGGGTCGACGTGTGCTGTCACTACACGGCTAATCATCTGTCGGTTCCCACTCATGCTGGAATAAGATCCATTGATCCTTTTGCGTCTGTCACTACGCCCAACACTCGCGAGTTTGAAGCTCGCCACAGCCATCCAATCCCAGAATCCTACTCGGAATACCACAGACAAGGTTTAGACTTTCCGGATTCTCATGATTGCCGCCATCAATCTAGCTTATACCACAAAGATTCTGATTAAGGAATCTAAGAGATACTCATTCAATCTGATGTAGAACGGAGGTGGTTGTCAGACACATGTTCATGGATTGAGGAAGGTGATGAGTGTCACGGATCATCACCTTCTCTATAATTAAGAGTGAATGAATATCTTAGATAGGAACACGCATGTTTGAATGGAAAACAGAAATAATTGCATTAATTCATCGAAACACAGCAGAGCTCCTCACCCCCAACAATGGAGTTTAGAGACTCATGCCGTCAAAGAGTACAAAGTTCAGATCTAAAAATGTCATGAGGTACAAAATAAATCTCTAAAAGTTGTTTAAATACTAAACTAGTAACCTAGGTTTACAGAAAATGAATAAACTAAGATAATTGGTGCAGAAATCCACTTCTGGGGCCCACTTGGTGTGTGCTGGGGCTGAGAGTTAAGCTTCTCACGTGCCTGGGCTGTTTTGGGCGTTCACTGCCAAGTTGTAACCTTTTTCTGGCGTTGAACTCCAACTTGTAACTTGTTTCTGGCGCTAGACGCCAGACTGCAACATGGAACTGGCGTTGAACGCCAGTTTATGTCGTCTATCCTTGAGCAAAGTATGAACTATTATATATTGCTGGAAAGCCCTGGATGTCTACTTTCCAACGCAATTGGAAGCACGCCAATTGGACTCTTGTAGCTCCAGAAAATCCATTCCGAGTGCTGAGAGGTCAGAATCCAACAGCATCATCAGCAGTCCTTTTTCAGCCTGAATTAGATTTTTGCTCAGCTCCCTTAATTTCTGCCAGAAAATACCTGAAATTATAAAAAATCACACAATCTCATAGTAAAGTCCAAAAATTTGAATTTTTTCTAGAAACTAATAAAAATATACTAAAAACTTAACTGAAACATGCTAAAAACTACATGAAATTAACCCCAAAAGCGTATAAAATATCCGCTCATCAGACACCTGAATTCGATGTAAGCTTTCAAACCTTAAAAGAAAGATTAACCTCAGTGCCACCATTTGTGATACCAGAGCCAAATAAATTGTTCGGAATTACTGCAATTCATTATCGAAGCACTTAGGATGTGAGCGGATGCAACAATGTGATGTGGTGATGAATGCCCTCAGCAGGGAGACTCTGAGTACTGTTTGGAGGATTTAATGCCGTTAGGAAATCATGAATTGAGTAACCAAGTCCACTTACTTTTCGCCTATCGGAGCGAACTATTCATCAAAAAATTAGTGAGACTATACATCGTAAAGATAGTAAGGTTGCACAATGCGTTAATTGCTTCTGTGATGGTTTGGACTCGGAAAATCAAGCATCTTATCTCGAATTTGGTAGCCGAGACGACGGAAAAGAGATTAAGTAAATCCGAGTTAAGATTCTAACTACGCAAGGCCAACAGAAGAGTAGATAGTTTGAAGAAGGAAGTTACGCATTCTGGACGGTTAGTTCAATAGACTAGAATCGACGAGCAATCAAAACTAAAGGGTTGAAACCGAAGTGTATTAGGCCGTTTGAAGTATTAAGACGGATTAGGGGACGAGTGGCATATTAAATAGTTTTACCGCCGTATCCTTTGAGCCTGCACGACATACCACACATTTCACGGCATCGGTAATATACTTCTGAGGTAAGCTATGTCTTAGAACCTGAGGCAGTTCAATTGAAAAGAGGATTTGACATTTCAAATAACTCCAGTTAGAATTGACGATACCAGTATTAAGCAACTACGTGGAAAAGAAGTGTCATTAGTTAATGTTGCTTGGAGTTGAGCTGGAATTGAGGAGTACAGCTAAGAACTTGAGTCAGAAATATGGAAAGACTACCCACACCTATTTTTAGGAAACTAAATCTGAATTTTGAGAGAAAAATTCTTAATTAGGTTGGCAGGATATAAACCCTGCAAATTAAGGTAGTATATATGTGAAATTGGAACTCATTTGAAGAGATTGGAAGCTTAATTGAGCCTTGGGTGCTGAGGTTTTGGTGTTGAAGGCTTGTGACCTTATCAATTTGGGTGTTTTTGGCTTAGGGAAGAAATCGGCCAATGTATTGTTTTGGTTTCTCGTATGTAATATATAATATCTTGTGAAAACTTAGGCTAGACGACCAAATGATAAGATGAATCATATGTTGGTGTACATGTGGTAGTTTTGATTATTGAATTATGTGTTGTTTGATGTGGGTATTACATATGTTGTTGTTAAATGGATGTGGTGGATGGTTGATGAAATAATGATTATTTTGAATAGCAATGATATATTGATGATTGAGTATAAATGTGGTGTTGAATGTGAATGGTTCGGGTTGGAATTAGCAAAATTGTGTATGGGATTGTATGATGTGAATGTAAAATAATAATATGTAGTTTGGTATGCTTTGATGTTGTTTGAAACTTGGAGTGCATGTTTGAGTTAGAAAATGTGGTAAAAATAGAGGTTAGTATTTTAGATGAAAAACTTGATTTTAACGAACTTTGGCGATCCATAACTGGAGCCTCGAATTTTGGATTGGAATGAAATTTGTTTCAAATTAAAGATACACATTTATATACCAAATTTCAATACCCAAACACATATAAAGAAGGGATTTACTAGGGTTTGAGGGTCCTTACTTTAACTGTACCTCAAGCTAATAAAAATCCACTAATTCCTCAAGCTAATCGTATCCTATAACATCAAAAATCAAATATCTCAACACCTCACAATATTGAATTTTTGAAATTGAGGAGGAGAAGATTGAAAATGAAATTGTGACTTTCTTACCAAATTGAGTACCGGACTTTGTAGAGCTCGTTACAGCAGTCGCATGGCCGTAAACGGTGTGACAATCGGAACTCGGAGTTGAAAGATATGTGGATTTGAATGGAAAAACAAGGGTTTGGGAACTTTTCTTCTCTTCCCTTATGTGTTCCAATGTGAAACAGCAAGGAAGGAGGAAGGAATGACCTGAGCTCATTCAGTTAAGTGAACTAGTTGGGCCTTTGGGTCCGTTGTGGGTCCTGTTGACTGGTTCGGCCCACTCGGTCCAATCTTGGACCAAAATTTTTAAAATTAGTGTCAAAATTCGTATTTTAATTAATTCTTTTTCATTAAACTATAAAATTTTATTTTCTAATTTTTTTATTAATATTTAATTTATTGACTAATTATTTGTTAATTATGTAGGAGTTACACACAACAAATATTGTATTCAAAGAAATTTTTTCAAACCTAAAATGATATGCTATTTTTTTTATTACTACTATTTGTTGTTTTTCTCATTTATTGTTTTTGATTCTACATTGCAATTAAACATTTTAGGTATTTTTATTATTTTTTATCATAGTTAATTTTGGTCTAAATATACTCGTGATTTTTCACGGACAAAAATACTAATAATAACTAAATCTAAGAGGTCATTGCATTATGAAGGTCATTATTTATATATCTAAATTTCTAAGATATTGATACCAAATAAATTTAGAAAAATATTTCTATGATAAAAAAATCTATTTTTTCTTGACATAATTGTTAACTGTGGTAGCCCAAATAACTTCGACTACTATAGTATTTTGTGTAATATTATAACTATTGAGTTTCAAAAGTTTTTAAAAAATATGAACATAATATTTGGATTTGTTAAGATATTTTTTCTTACTATAAAATAAATGCATTAAAATTTAATTTTTTGTATTTTTAATAAAAAATTTTTAATTTTATAATCTTAACACGTGCCCTTAAATCCTGCAAAGTATTAGAGTTTGTACATTAAAATTTTGTAAATGATCCACATTGACTTTGTGGTTGACCATGACTTACAAATTTGACTTTATAAATAATTTGATTCGCATTATATACAAGTTCTAAAATGTTGCATTCATAAAAATTTACACAAATATTGTTAATTGTTTATGTGAAAAATTTTATATTAAACGAAAATTTTTGTATTTCTTCAAACAAGACTGGATGATTTTTTTCTTCATTATTAAAGAATGATAATTGAATATAATATTTATAAATTAAAATAAATTAGATTAAATTAATATTTTGCATGGTCAAAAATTAAATATGAGTTTTAGGACTGGCAATGAGTAGGGTAGGGTACCCTAACCCTATCTGTGGGTTAAAAATTTTATTAAAATTCTACTATATCCTACCCGCGGGTTGAGAATCTCTCAACCCTAATTCTGCCCGTACTCTAAAGTTTTAAACCCTACCCTACCTTATCTTACCTGTAGAAATATCAATTTTTTTTAAAATAAATATAAAATTCAATCATTCCTAATTTCATACATATTAATAAATGATTTAAATTACTAAATTAACTAACTAGTTTAGTGATTGCTCACTTATTACAAATCATTACATATTCAGACCGATCTTTACCCTCCCTACAGCGAATTGGATATCCGTGGATAGGATATGTATTGCCAACTTTAATGAGTTTCTTTATTTTAAGTTAGTTAATACATAAAAAATATTAATTTAAAAATTTAGAAATTTTTTATATATATAAATAATAAAATTTGAGATAAATGACTAGTTTTAAAAATCTCAAGGACTGTTTTGGTAATTATGATTCCGGTTCTTACGTTTTCTCGACTTGAGCCAATCTGAAACATCCCCGACATAAATACTTGTGAGAAACAGTAAGGAAAATACAAAGACACGTGGCATTCTTACCTCACATGCCAGCATATCAGGGATTCTGCGCGCGCTCTCTTCCATTGCTTCCCCTTCACCACTCAACCAGCTCCGCCGAGCGACTCAATAATGGACCCTCCGATTCGTGACTCGGAGTCCAACCCTAAACCCCTCTGTGAAAACAAAGACGTCGTCTTCATCGACACCAACCTCGACACTCACTTGGCCGTCCTCGTCTCCGATCACGATACCGTCTCCGACCTCAAAGGTCTTCCTTTCACACTTTTACTTTCTCTTTCTTCATTCTTTAGAGATTTTTTTATTTTTCAAATGCAGACTTTGTTTTCCCTCTCCAGTACAGTGTTCTGAATGTTTATGACTTTGTGCAGTTGTTACGACGTTCTGCATTAGCACCCTCAATGTTTGAGAAAATAGCAAGCTTCGTTTTCTAGGTTGTGTGTCCCCAAAGATGCTTGCTTTGTCTTTTTGTTTTTGTGTGTAGGAAACGAACTAAAATAAGTGTGTCTAGAAGTTTGGAACTGCAAAAACAAGAACAATCAACCGTGTCTCGTTCATTGTTTTAGTCTTCAAACACACACAAAAAAAAAAAGAGAGAATGGTTTAAGACCGGTTTAGTAGTTTTTTTTTTTATCGGAAAATGCTTGCAGCCCTAATTATGTATATTTAGAGTAGAACTGTTTCTATAAGTACAATGCATGTTTTGGTTTTATTGTTCCTTGGATTATGCACATTGAATAGTTTTGCGAAATTCTGTATCGCCCAATTTTGAGAGTTGCCATGGCGTGCTGCATGAGGTGTTCCAAAAAGGATTAAGATATGCTGCGGTGCACTGCTGATATTGTGATTTTGTTGGTGGTGATCCTGGTGATCTTGATCTTCACTGTCTTCAAGCAGAAGGACCCTACCGTTACCTTGCAGTTGGTTAAGGTTAAAGAGGCGAGTTTGGTTATTTTCCCGATTGGGGCAATAAATGTGTCCTTGGGCATATTGCTCACGGTTGAGAACCCCAACCATAGAAGCTTTAGTTACCACAACAGCACGGCGTATCTTAATATTCGTGGGAAGCTTTTGGCTACTGCCCCATTGATGGTCTTGTCATGAGGACACACTTCCAGCTCAAATATCTCTGAACATCAGCACTACTTTGAATTTCTATGCAGATGACATAATGAAAGTTCTGGATTTAGTGGCTGATTTTGTTAAAGGTGTTATAAATTTTACTTCAACATCCACCTTGGAAGGGCGTGTCAAGGTGCTGAACCTCTTCAAGAAGAAAGCCACTAGTTCCTCCTTTGGTGATCTCTTTGTATTCGTACATGACAAGAGTGTTAATTCTACTTGTAAAATAGATGTCAAACTTTGACTAAGATTGCGTTGAGGCAGACAGCTCAAGTATTGTATTGTTCAAGTAGTTAGTGTCTAAGCAACCCTTAGTTTCTATCCCCTTTGCAGTGGATTTGATATTGTCTGTGTGACTTTTTCTTTTAAGATTGTTTTTGAAACCTCAAGTGCATAAAGGCAGGCTTCTCTAGTATATGCTTCATAATCATTGTTATGTTTAAAATCTCTTAGCATTTATAACTCACTATTGTCTTCTCTAATATTCTTTTCTAATCATTGCTTAAATATGCACATAATTATTTCAGAGTTCTAACATTCTGTGTACATGGCATATGTATGAATTTTATATGCAGAGCGAATTTCGTCAGGACACCAATCATGCTTTCCCAAACTTGGGCAGATACATATTCATGCAATGAAGGTATATTGTAGTAGATCTTGTTGACTCTCTTTTGCTATCCAAGCCATGGTCGTATTCCTATTCATTATAACATTATTTTGCTAATTTGCAGGTAAAGCGCAAAGGGTACTTTTATCACCTATCTGATTCCATGTTTGTAAAAAGTGCCTTCTATGGTTTCAAGAGCTGGTTTCTTAGTGTGGATGTTTCTCCATTGAGCAATTGTGGTCAAAATGATCTTCTGATTTTCCTAACCAGCTGGTACTTCTTGGCAATTCAGATAATGCCTTGACTGGTTTGATCAATGATGAGAAAGAAGAACATGATTTTGTGAATGCATTCGATAAAGCTGTTAAGGATGATAACGTCGTTTGCGAAGATGAAATGTCAAAATCTGTGTCTAGTGCAAAGGAAAAACAGATGAGTACAAGGAAAGAAGATGATACTGTGGAATATGATGCTTCTGTTTTTAGGCCAGGTAATGATACTGTTCAAAGGGAGATTGACGTTATGGCAGACCCTTCATTAAATGCAACTAAAGAAGTAATCATTGAAAGTGAAGTTCTAAAGGAGCATCAGCACAATGAATTCAATGATAATAACACGACAATTGGCATTGGTACTGAGTCAATGAAAGAGGCTACTGAACCTTTACGTGCTACAAATAAGAAGAAGAAAAGTAAGAGATATTTGATTCATGATGCTGACATTATAGAGAAGAAAGGGAAGAAGAGATCGTCAAATTCTCATGAGACACGTTTGACTTCATTCAAGAAAGATGCAGAAGCATATCCTTCCAACATTGGAGGGGGTGTTGAAGTGGAAATTTATGAAGATGGTATAGTCTCTAAAGGTAATATACTACTCAAGGAACGGTTGAAAGTAGACATATTATACTACTCAAGGAAATTTTGTTTTGTTTTGATTCTGTATAGAGGAACCCTTATCCCCAATTTGTATTATCCTTCTCATCTTATTGAATTTCTCTTTTTTCTTTTTTTTTTTTGGTGAATAAAAAAAAAAAAGAAAAAAACTAATAATTGAAATAAACAAATAAATAAATGTTAAATCTACTGATCCTTTATTGTTTTTTTATCCTTTCTAGATAACAGCATGAGCAAACCTACGCCTGAAAAAATGGAGATTGGAACTGATGCATCCTTAGAAGGCATTCCATCTAAAGTAAAGAAGTCAGAAAAACACAACCGTTCTGATGTTGAAACAAAATTACAACCTTCGGGTGTAAAGGAGCCAAAGGAACCCAAGCAGTTGAATGAAGATAATTTGAATATTGTTCTTGACCAGTGCAATGAAAGTGAGGTTGGTCTGATTGATAGAGCTGAAGGAAGAAGAGAAGTATTACAAGATGATCCTAAGCCAATGCAGTTGGAAGAATGCACACCATCTGAACAGAATAATAACACTGAAGCAAATATCAAGGAATCAAATGTGACTCCGAAAGCTCTTTATATGAATGAGATGGGTGAACCTGTAAAATCTGAGAAAAAGAAGAGAAGGAAGAGAAAAGATATGGATTTGGACGAAAGAACAACTACAAAAGAAGAGTGCACACCATCTGAACAGAATAATACAGATGCAAATGTCAGTGAATTAAATGTGACTTCAAAAGTTGCTGTTTCAAAAGTTGTTGTGCTTGGACTCAGTGTAGTAGAAAAATCAGAGAAGAAGAAAAGAAAGACAAGAAAAAGATAAGGATTCAGATGTAGGAACAACGAGACTACAATATTTTGAGGTATTTATAATTTCTTACTAGGTTAAAATAAAAAAATCCTAAGCTCATAACATAAAGTCTAATTTAATAACTAAATAAATAAAATCAAAATAAATCAAACTAAATTGAACATTCTAAAAATATAAAATAATTTCTAAAAAATAATACTTGATCTTTTTATATCACGAATATTTAAAGTACGTATCTGTTACATACCCTGAGGAGAATGCTGAGTCAGCAGTGCAGGCAGCTAAAAAAGGGAAGATAATAATCCCTTTATCTTATCATTATTCTAGACAAAATAATAAAGGAAAGGGAGGAATAATTGATTTAAATAACTGATTTATTTTAGGAAGCAATAACTGATTGAATCAGTTAGAGGAGAATCAGGGAGTGCATGATTCTAGGAGGCAATAACTGATTGAATCAATCAGAGGAGAATCAGAGAACTGCATGATTGTGAAGATTTCGATTAGAGAGAGGGTGAGGCAATAAAAGAAGGAACCAAATAGGTATTGAGGAGGAAAATATTTGGAAAGGCCTAGGCTAGGAGAGAAGAGGACTCTCGAAATTCCTCTGCTATCATTTTTCAATTCTATTGTAATTTCTGCATTTCCATTCAATAAATTCCAGCTGAGAGTATTTTGCCTAAAAGGTAACCTGTTCAGTTTGTTTTTTTTTGTTTTACCGAGTGCTGTGGGAGCATTTTGTTGGTACCAGTTTTAACAACTGGTATCAGAGCACCGGTTCTGGGTGTTCTGTGCATGGTGTCCACGCGAACTGCCATGGAGTCAAGGTTGGAGGCGGTGGAGAAACGGATTGAGGAGTTACAGGAAGCTCAACAACGATCCTTAGAGGCATTCTTAGCAAATATGTCGAGACAAATGAGGGAGTTGCTACCTCAATAGCACCAAGGTGGAGGCGCTGGTGCAAACGACACCGGAGGAGGAAATGACGGTGGAAGAAACGAGCAAGATGACGAGAGGGTAGAAGGGAACGGTGCAGGAGACGAAGGGCAGAGGAGATTCGAACCAATTTGAAAGCTTGACTTACCGGTATTCTCGGGGGAGGATTCGAATGGCTGGTTGGTGAGAATGGAACGCTACTTCAGGGTAATCGGAGTAGTTCCGGCGCAGAGGCTGGATTTTGCAACAATGGCTTTGGAAGGGGAGGCCCTCACCTGGTTCGAATGGTGGGAACAGCACACTCATTTTCATACCTGGATGAGATTCAAGCAAGACCTCCTAAAGAGGTTCCAACCCGAAGCAGCTCTTAACCCAATGGCTCCGCTGTTAGAGGTGCGCCAAGTCGGAGACATCGCACAGTACCGGAGAGATTTTGAAGCAGTAGCCAGGACACAACGAAACCTCGGGGCGGAGACTCTCGTGTATTTTTGTGAATGGCCTTAGAAGGGAGACTCTCGTGGCAAGCTTTGATAATCTGCCGGCGTTGATGGATAGAGCCATGGCAATTGAGTGGTGAAACCATGCCTGGCAGGATTCCGGAGTGAACCCGACGGACAGAAAAGGAGGAGGAGGATCCAAAGGAGGCGGGTCGGGGGGACCCGGATCTATCAGCATGGGATTTCAAAAAAATCCTAACTGGACTCGATCACACGAGCTAGCACTAACTCGAGCTCGGTTGGGGGAGGCGGCGCGGCGTCATCCTCTAGGACCAAAGGCAGTGGAACGCAGCGACTCTCCGACGAGGAGTGGGCAGAGCGACAACGGAAAGGCTTATGTTTCCGCTGTGGAGAGAAGTGGGGACAGACCCATGTCTGTCCTATGAAACACTACAAGATTTTGTTGATTGAAGAAGACGAAGAAGATCACGAAGCCGAGCAGGAGGATGGGAGGTCGGAATTCCCAGTGGAGGAACCCAAAGGAGTTGAACTGCAGTTGTCTTCCTACAGTTTTTGGGGATTGACAACACCCAACTTTCAAGGTGAGGGGCGATTTTCGGTCAGGAAGTGATGGTGCTCATAGACCCTGGAGCGTCGGCAAACTTCATAGCCACCGAGGTGGTTAGGCTGCTGTCCCTGCCAGTGAAAAGAGTACGGGAATTTCGAGTAGAGGTAGGGAATGGTGCCATAGAAAGGGGACATGAGGGCTGTGAGGAACTGCAGGTGACTATTCAAGGAATTCTAATTATTCAAAGTTTTTTTGTGATGAAACTGGGCTATTCAGAGGTCGTTTTGGGAGCAGGATGGTTGGCCAGCTTGGGAAAATTTGTGGGGGATTATAGTGAATTAACGTTGAGCTGGAAGCAAGGAGATAAGGAATTCCATTTGCAGGGAGATCCTTCACTAAGCAGAAGTAAGGCCTCTTGGAAGACTACCTTGCAAGCGCTAAAGAATCAAGAAGGTTTTGTCATCACCCCTGTCTTGGCAGCCACTGAAACCCAACCTGCAGAACCCTTTTCTGGAGATGTTGAGCAATTTCTGCAATCTTTTGGGGACTTATTTAGCACACCGGAGGGACTACCTCCCAAGAGAGAACAAGATCATGCTATAATCTTGAAGGAGGGATCATCAATTCCTCACATTAGATCATACCGTTATCCCCATTACCAGAAGACCGAGATTGAGAAAATAGTAGAGGAGATGTTGAGCTCGGGAATAATTAGGCCCAGCACCAGCCCGTTCTCGAGTCCAGTCATTTTAGTCAAGAAGAAGGATGGAGGTTGGCGGTTTTGCGTAGACTACAGGGCCTTGAACTGGATCACGGTGGCTGACAAGTTTCCCATTCTGATCATAGAAGAGCTGTTGGATGAGGTGGGAGAAGCAAGGGTGTTTTCGAAGCTCGACCTTAAATCGGGATACCACCAGATTCGCATGCGGGAAGAGGACATTCCCAAGACAGCATTCCGAGAGTGGTTTTCCCCTTAACAGCTAGCTTTTAAGGTGTGGTTTCCCACTTTCCTTAGATACCTAACAATGGTATCAGAGCGTGGTTGTCGGCGCCATGGAAAGGGCTACCTATAGGCTGGATTAAGGTGAACACCGAATACTGATAGACCGTAGCAAAGTGGCTACCGTTGGGTCAGTGTCGATAGAGTAAAGCTGCCGTGGACGTCGGCTCTCCAAGGCCGGTGTATTGTTAGGGACTTGGGTATTATGGGTGCTCAAAGTCTCACATCGAGTAGTATGGGATACTTGATGTTGTATATAAGGAAAGTGGTTCTTCCCCCTTAACACCTAGCTTTTAAGGTGCGGTTTCCCACTTTCCTTAGATACCTAACAATATTTTTTTCCTCTTCAAAAGGATTCGTTCTCGAATTTTGTAGTTGAAAAAATAGTGCATAAAAAGAACAAATACAAGAAAGATAAATTTTTTTCCTTTCTTTTTGTTTGTTTTTTTTTTCTCTTTGCATTGTATGCTCTTTTTTTTTAAATAATGAAATTAACCAGAACAACAAAAATAATAATAAAACACAAGGAAGACAAAGATAACAAGAACATAAAGAAGCACATGAGAGACAATGAACCTTTTTTTTGTTTTCTTTTTTATACAAGGAGAACAAATATAGATTAATGAGGATTAATCTAACACCTGAAATCTAATACCAAATGATAAGAAAGAAGAGAATAAACAAAAAGATAAGAATTTAAACTGAATAAAAAGATACATTGAAATTGAAATAGAAACAAAAGAGATAAATTGAAATTCAATAAAAAAAGAATCACTCTACTTTCTACTCAATTTCTTGACGCAACAAGAAAGGGGCTCCTCAACTTAACTTGTCCACACCATAGTCTGGGAATTGAATCGAAGGGACTCTTCAACTTTTTATCCAATTTTCCGATGCAACAACAGAGAGACTCATTCAATCTCACTTGTTCACATCATAGTTTTATCACAAAAATAAAAAGAGAGGTTTTCACACCTCTAATCAATAAATGATGACTATAATACTTTATGAGGTATTTATAACCTATTATTTGGTTAAAATAAAGAAAATTCTAAACCCATAACATAAAGCTCAATTTAGTAACTAAATAAATAAACAAAATCAAAATAAATCAAACTAAATTGAACATTCTAAAAATATAAAATAACTTTTAAATAACACTTGATCTCTTCATATCACGAACATTTGAAGCACGTATCAAAACATCATGTTGGTTCTAATATCTTCAAATTCCTCTCTACTAATTGTTATATCTTCTTCACCCGTACTGACTGTTGCATCTGTTTTTATGTGCGCATAAAGTTGGTGATATAGAATTAAAATAAGTGTCCTTGATGATTCTTGTGCCAATTTCACTCACTTAGAAATAGTGTTTTCCTGAAATTTGGAACTAATTATCTTGTTGAATAAAATTTGTTCAGATTCACTTGGTGGAAAAAGACTGGAAAGTGGTGAAAAAAATGACTTTAAAGGAAGGTAAGGTAGTGAATTGTATTTCTCTGGCTATAAGCAGCAACCTTTCTTTCTCGTTATTTTACTTTTTGTGTGGATTCTTGAATCTTGACACTCTAGTATTAAGTTTGACCGACTTTAAGCCGAACTTATAGTTGACAGAAGATTATGGATTTCTGGTTATCATATTAACATAGAGCTACACTTTTGAGTATAATGCTGAAATCTAAAGGTATTTGATTGATTAATCAAATGATGCTGAATAATCATGAAACAAAGAATAATAAGGGGCATTTTTGTAAATAGCTGGCAAGATCATGCTGCTTAAAATGGTTAGTTTGAAATTATGAACTTCCACTCTTTCACATTATTTACATCGTTGCAAACCATAGGTGTTTCACCTTAATTACCTAGGGTAAGACCCGCAGTACGCGTGGGTTAAATGATCAAATATAAAAATTAGTTGGGACATACTCATTGATACTAATAGTTGTTATTTTTACTTTGAAAATTTTTTTATGCATAAAAATCGATAGTATAGGGTAAAATACTGTTCTATTCCCTACTTTCAATAGCCTAAATAATCGTTTTTTTTTTAGTTTATATCAGTAGATTCCACTTATATGTGAAAAGGCTATTATGTATGTGTATTTAAATAAAACTAGTAACACTATGTTATTGTTATGCATAAAAAAATTAAATAATTAATACAAATAATTTCATTGTAATCACACAGACAACTATAACTATGTGACATTCAGTTATATATTTAGATCTGAATCTAACTCGGTAAATGATAAATGTGCTATTAAGTAATCAAATAACAAAGATAAAAGTTGCATTGATGTGTGTCATTTAATACCCCACCAATCGAGCTGAAGTGTATAGTGAAATCCTAATAAGCATATTATAAAGTCTTTAGATAGTATCATTGACACATAAGGAACTATATTAATTGAACAATATTCCTTGTTTCCGTAACCGGGTAAGTAATGGTTATCACCATATCACCAACTATCACAGTTAGGGATGGCAACGGGTCCCATGGGGGCATGGCGCCCCCAATATCTGTCCCCGTCCCCGCCCCATCTCCATGACGGGTAACGGGGACCCCGTATCCGCCGGAAATCTGGGTCTCCGCGGATATCCGCGGATATTTGTAAAAATTAGTAAAAATTGAGAAAAATGAAAAAAATTAGAGAAAATCAAAGATAATCTTCAATTATCATTACAAACATAATATCCATAATCTTTAAAAACTTAAATAGCAATAACAACAAACATAATCATCCAAACATATCCATAAACAATCAAATATTACATAAACAACCAACCATATTCATAAACAACAAAATAAAGTTCATGAAATCATAAAAACATAATTCCACCATCTCAATCTTCCTTTCATCCCATAATGGTAGTGATGGTAGATTCCGACTTACTTGAATCCTACATTGACAAGAAAACAATTTAAAGTTAAAATCATATAATAACTCAATAAGTCAATAATATAAAAACATAGTGTGTTATATGTAATTTAATAGTTTACTTACGTCAACATCTCTTTCAATGTTATTAATTGTGTAGCACTCAAATCCTATGTTAGTTGTAGTGCCAAGTTCATTCCAAAGCCAATCTTGATTACACATTAGAGCCTCTAATGTGTTCGGACGCAATCTACTACGATGTGGCATAACAAATCGACCACCCGTACTAAATGAAGATTCAGAGGCAATGGTAGAGATAGGAATTGCCAAAAAATCTCTAGCAATAGCTTGCAAAGTAGGAAACTTCGCTCCATTTGACTTCCACCAATTTAAGATATCAAAATCATGTTCAGTTTGTGGTACCGGTATCTCTTCAAGATAATAATCCAACTCGCTCTTTGTATCAATAAATGCGGATTCCTCACTTACATGTGCAGCAAAATCAGCTTGCCAATCCTCATGACTGAACTTCCTCCCCTTTGAACTTGAAGGAATTGATGGTGGTGGTGGCATATCTAATTGAGCAGCTTGGTCTCTCTCTCTTCCCTTTGTTGCATATTCTAAAACTAAATCTTGCACTACCCTTTTCACTTGACCCATTACAATACATGCCTCCGTTTCACCATATATTTTACAAAAAAAGAAATTCAATAAATACATCTTGTACCTAGGATCCAAAAGAGTCCCAATAGCCATAACTGTATTAATCACACCCCAATACTTTTTAAACTTAGTTATCATACTAGTAGCCATAATTTCAATTATCTCATTTCCACAATTTTTCCACTCCATCAAAGCCAACTTAATCATACAAACCTTAGGAAAATAAAGATTTGATGTAGGATAAGTTGTTCTAGAAAACAATTTAGTCACATCAAAAAATACCTTCAATCTTTGAAAAATTTCATCCGTCATATCCCAATCCTTCTCACTAGGCAAAGATTTATATTGACTCTCACGCAATGACAACCTCTCAAATACATCTCTATACATAATTGCAACTTCAAGCATAAAAAATGTTGAATTCCACCTAGTTTTATAATCAAGACAGAGATTTTTTGTGTAGGGTATTTTAAGTTGTGCACATGTTTCCTTAAATTTTTCTTCTCTTTTAGGTGTTGCAGTCCAATAATGAACACTATCCCTCACCCTTTCAATAGCATGTGAAATAAGTTGTAACCCATCCTTGACAATTAAATTTAATATATGCGCACAACATCGCATGTGAAATAATTTACCCCCCAAGATAAAGTTTCTATGTGACATTTTAGTCAAAATATTCACAATCATAACGTCATTAGTACTGCAATTATCAACAGTCAAAGTGGATTCCTTCCTATTAAGATTCCAATCCATCAAACAATCCACAAGAACCTCTAAAAGTACCTCAGCCGTGTGGGGAGCCGGCACATATATAAACCTGTAATGATAATTTAGTACAATTATAACCAGCTTTGCAATTATATAAACATTCGGAAGAACCTATAATGATAATATTATTACCTCACAAGACGGCTTTGCAATTTCTAAGAATCATCAATGTAATGAGCCGTAATAGCCATATAACCTTTGTTTTGGTTGCTTGCTGTCCACATATCAGTCGTAATTGCAACTCGACTTTTATTACGTTCAAGGACATTCATTGTCTTCGATCTCTCATCGTTGTAGAGCTTCAAGATGTCACTCTTTAAAGTGTTGCGAGTAATCACCTTGAAGAGAGGTTGCAAAGCATTACAAAATCGTCGAAACCCAATGTGATCCACAATAGATAGCGGATACTCGTGAAGACAAACCATAACTGATAACTCTTTCCTTGCATTTTCTTGGTTGAAGGTATATGCACCAACCACTACTGTTTTCCCACTAGTTGTTGGAGTTGTCTTCATCATACATTGTCTTATATCTCTAGTGGTGCGGAGCTTGTAGCTTTTGAAGTGATCACGTAAGTGCGAAGTGCCTTGTTTTGGGTCACCAAGTAGCTTCGATTTGCAATAATTACATTCAGCCTTTAATTTTCCCTTGATTTCTACAATCTTGAAGTGATTCCACACTTCGGAGGTTAACTTCCTCTTTCGAACACCACTTGTAGTGTTTGTCGTTCCTTCATTAGCAGTTGCGGTATTCGTTGGGGGTTCTTGAGGTTGAGATTGAGGAGCCTCTTGCGTAGGTTGAATATTAGTGCCTATAGGTTCTTCCGATGGAGCACTCTTCTCAAGAGTATTACTCAATGCATCCGAAGAAGACATTCTATAAATCATGAAATATAAATCATGAATCAAAATCACATTAATCTAAAATATAAATTATGAATCAGAATCTCATTAACCTAACTCAAAAATATAAATTATAAATAAAAAATTAAAATTGAGCTCTCCAAACTATTCAAATAACACTACTTAGATATGAATATGATATTAGTTAAAACTGTTTGTTCTAGTGAAACAGATCAAAGAATAAAGGAACTGAAAGCAGGGTAGTAAATTAGAGTCTAAGTCATTAACCAATTCAGTTATATTCTGTTTCTATCCTTCTTCTAAGCTATATATATATATATTAAGTCCAATGTTCAATACTCCAATCCCTTTTAAATTGTATTATGTGCCTCGCTCTTATATATTTATTTGGCCTAATTCATTCAGACTTAACTGCCAAGACAGTAATCACCACTCAATATCATATCTTATGTAATCAAATATTTAAATAGGAACAACTCTTCACTAGAATAAAAATGAAAATATTGTTTATCAAATTGTTTTGCAATGACTTTTAAAAAGAATGAAACCATTTGGACTTAGCATAATAAACGTTTATGCAAAAACAAACATGGCACCGATAAACTATGAGGCATAGTTTTGAACCAAAATTATAAATTACACAACTAGAATCCAGAAATTCATACTCAGAAAATCATTAACCTAATCAGAAATTAAGAAATTCATAACCTAATCAAAAATTCAGCACATCAAAACTCAATAATCTAGAAATTCAAAACACAAAAATTCAGATTAATAGGAAACTCATTAATTCAGAACACCCAAATTCGTTACCCTAATTCAGAAATCTAAATTCAGAAAAGGGGATGGAAGACCAGGGAAGACCAGGGCTGACTTACCTGAACCTGATGGAGAAAAGTGGAAGGAAGACCAGCGTCCAGCGAAGACCGGCGACGCGAACAGGAGAAGATGACGACCACGACCAGGAAAAGACGACGACGTTGCTGACTCTATTGCGACCAGCAGAAGAAGATGACGTTGCCGGAGCCCGCGGCGGTGAGCTCGACTGCCTCGACACCTTCAGTGAGCGACCGAGCCACTCAGGGAGTCTGGGGTGGGAGGCGGCGCTGAGAGACCAGAGGGTGGAAGGCGCGGGTAAAAATTACTCCCCATACCTGCTCTCCGACGGGTAAATCCCCGCGGATACCCATCCCGCCGGGGATTTTTGCCATACCTAATCACAGTGCTACTTTCGAAGGCTTGAAGTTCAAAATCACCGTATACAGTATTTCAGCAACCCTTATCTCTTATCTAATATACCAAGATATACACACATTAGTTACATTGTCTCATATTTTGCATTGTCTCATGTTTTGTGCCATTCTTTACAAGTCAAGAACAGCATCTAATCTCAATAGGATGTTTCTCGGGTGTCCATTCTTCAAGGTGAGCGATTATTTTGATAGTAGTTGGATGAGAGTGTTCTGTGTCTAATTATGGTGTTATCTGAAAAATTGCTCCAGGTTAAAGAACGGTGTTGCCGGTATTTTGTCTGGCTTGATGAACACCTAAAAAAAATTAGGGCCATAGAGTCTGAAGCATTGGGTGCTGTGGATGATGTTGGAGGTGTAGACGTTGAAGATCATGTGGTGCGAAGTCACAAATTGGAAAAAAAAATTCAACTGGTGCGAAGTCAGGAACTGGAGAAAAAAATGAAAGAGTTGGAGAGGAAACTGTTATGTATGGAGAAGGAGAAAAAATGAGTATGTGGCATATTGCTTTGATTAGTATAGTTTTTGTTGTTGCTGTATGTTTCTTAAAGTGGTGAGGATGATGAGTTGATGTACAATGTTGATGATGTAATGAAAATTGCCATTGTTGGCTATTCAATGAAAATTGCCATTGTTGAACAAAAAATAAGGTAGTAATTCTGTGAATCAGCTATTATATAAGGTAGTAATTCTGCATAGATTATGACCAAAATATAAACAACAATGTATCTGTCTTAATCCAAAACATAAACAAGTTTGTCACAAAATAACAAAACATCTGGTTGGCATATAAACAAGTTTGCCAAACTACAATAAATAGACAGTGTTGTTTAATTCATACTGAAGACTATGACAAAAAACAGAAATTCATTCAGTAGTGTTCAGTTCTTCTGATTCTTGGATCCAGGAGTTGGGATGAAATTCATTCCTATGGCCTCACTACAAGCGACTTTCAAGGTCTCCTCTGATGTAGTGACACTGGCACCGGTGCTTTGAGTCTGGGTTGTATCTGGGGGTGGAGTTGGTGGTAGATTTGAAGGTGGATTTGCACTTGCTCGGGGCCTTCTGATTGTTTGCTTGGGTCTAAATTTGGAGGCAGCAGCTGGGGTTTTGGGTTGCCCCATTCTTGACAGCTGGGATGGAGGCCTGAATGGAGGTTGGACTGGAGCAGATGGTGTTGTTGCTGGAGCATTCTGGCTAATGACATGATTCTGCAAAAGTAACCAAATTATTCAGTTGTTCAAATGCATGGACATGAATAAAGTGATTGGCATTATGAGTGTATTATTTAGGGGTGGGGGGGAGGCTTACTGGAGACTTCTCTTGCACAGCACTATTCTCAGCTAAACTTTCAGTTTGTGTCTGGCTTTGATCCTATGCAACATAGATCAAACAAGGAAAGAACATGGACAAATTAGTCCTTAAAAAAAGTTATAATGACATCATAACCACTAACAAAATTTAAAATGTACAGATCGATCCTAAAGCATAGCAGGGATACCTCTGGTTGAAGGGCTGATTATGAAAGGGGAAGCAGAACCAAGGGTTTTGTGTTTGCATCAGTCTTCTTAGCTTTTTTCTTTTTTGGTTTCCAGTTTGGGTTGCTTGGTGCTCCCTTACAAGTCTTATAGTTATGGCCTTTCTCATTGCACTTGCTGCATGTCACTTGAAAGCTTCTCTTAAGCTTGTCACCCTGAATATGAGCCTCAGTAGGATCCTTGTTGTGATTATGTACTTTAGGCCTCCCAATAGGTCGCTTGATGGGTGGTGGAGCAGGCCTTAGCTGGTCAGTGGCTATCCAAAATTCCTCACTTGGAACTGATTTTATGCAATGTGCATATGTGTTGTGAATAGATTCCATACATAACCAGGGATGCACATAATCATCTACCTGGTCATGCCTCTTTCTAATTGCAGCAATACCGTGAATGCATGGCATGCCTGAATCAAAATCACATACCATATTACCTAGTATTATATTAGATCAGTCCTAAAATCATTCAAAACATATTACCTAGCATTATATTAGATCAGCATTAAAGAAAATCATTCAAAATTAAAGATATACCGGTCAGTTGCCAAACATTGCATAAACAAATGTGTTTGATCAAATCCACATCTACTTTGGTCTGCTTTCTACTCACTTGAAATCTTTTTCGTTTGTTATCTCCCACCCACTCGGCAATCCACCTGCTGCTGGGTTTTATCAGCCTCTGCAACCTTCTCTCCTAAATGGGTGCAAGCTTTCCACTATGGTGCTCTAACAGCCTAATATGCTTGGTCATTCTTCGCATTATGTAGCACCTAATTTTCTCACACATAGTCAAAACTGGCTTCATTCTGTACTTAACCACTTTTGCATTAAATACCTCGCACATGTTGTTAGTTAGGTTATCCACCTTGGAGCCATGACTGAAGAAAGCCTTAACCCAAATGGCTGGTTCAAACCTCATCAGATACTCCCATGCCGCCTTATTCACCCCCTTCAGCTTCTCCATGGTCTCTTTGAACTCTGGTTCAGTGGTGCACCTAGCACAGTCCCATACTATGTCTCTAATGTGCATCTCTTTGAACCTATTTATGAAGTTTTTTCACATGTGCATGACACAGTTTCGATGATGTGCTCTTGGCATTACCTCCTTTAAGGCTGGTAGCAGACCCTGCCAACACATAATATTGCATACACATATATGCAGCAGTTTAAATTGCATTCACTAATATGCAATAACTTCAATTGCAAACACATATATGTAGTATTCAAAATTTCATACACTACTATGCAGTAATATCCATTGCAAACACATATATACACTAAATTCCATTTCAAACACATACATGCAGTGATTTAATATGCTACACTAATATGCAGAAATTTAATTTCTAACACATACATGCATTATATTGATATCCTACACTAATATGCAGTAATTTACATGCTACACTAATATGCAGTAATGTAGAAGTCTAACCTTTTGTTAGTCGGACATAAAGTTCCAACTAAATTGATGTGCATCACCCAGATCTTCCTGAAGCAGTGTGAGGAACCATTTCAAGGATTCCTTCGTCTCCGATCTTGTAACTCCATATGCTACTACGTAGAATTGGTTATTCGCATCCTGTGCCACCGCTGACAGTAGTTGGCCTCCATGGTATGTCTTCAAAAATGCTCCATCTAGATGGATGAAAGGCCTACACCCAGACTTAAAGCCTTGCTTACAACCCTCAAAGGAGATATATATTTTGTCAAAGACAGGTAGGGATTGAGGGATTGGTATGACATCAACTATTGCAGTCGAGCCCGGATTACTCTTAATGATCTCCATGCCATAGTGACTAAGCTTCCCATACTGTTCCTTTTCATTTTCCACAATCCTCTCTTTGGCCTCTTTCACTGCCCTGTAAACCATCTTCGGATGCAACACTAGATTAAACTCTTCTCTAAGAAAGTCAATTGCCTCATTAGTAGTCATATGAGGTTGACTAGCCATTTTCTTCTCCACTTTCTTGATGACCCAGTGTTGATCAGCAGCATTACTGTCCAAGTCTCTAGCACATGTATGCTCTGCCTTGTAAGTCTTTACCTGATAACATAACAATGTTTTGTTGTAGGATAGATGTGCTAGCCATGGACATTCTTCATCCCTGTAGCCAACCTTCACCCTTTCTTTATCATTTTTTATCCACACCAGTTCCCTCCCTTCAGAAATGAACATATCTTTTACCACTTCTTTGAACCCATCAATGGTTGCAAACTTGGTTCCTATCTCGAACCTACCCTCCCCGAACCCATACTCTTCATTAAAAACTGGAAACTCATGCTTTTCTCCCTCATCCTCTGAAGACACAGGTGTGTGAAGTTCCTCTGATGCATACTTATAAATCGGATCATCATCATCTGAAACCTCCACACTCACATAGAGTCCAATTGGAGGCATATCCCTGGGTTGCACATTAGGAAGAGGTTCTTCAGCATGTACAGCAGGCCTACTTCTTTGTTGATTTGCATTAGGCCCATTCCTTCTAGGCTTCGGAGCAGGCCTGGTCTTTTTGGGCTTTTCTCTTGGCCCAGTTTCTTTGGGCTTGTTTGTTCCTCTGGTTTTCACAGTAGGCCCATCACCTTTGGCAGCACTACCACTTGTACTCCTTACTCCACTTCTGTTTTTAACTCCACTTGACTCTGCCCCTGTCCCTTCTTTCACACTGCTATTTTTCTTTAGTAGAACCTTGTCCTTTCTTTTCAGATTTCTTTTTCTCTTCATCCTATCATCTTCCTCATCAACACTGGAACAGTCCTCATCCGAAACAGTCTCCGAGTCAGTCGAAGGAGGTTTATACATTTCATCCTCCTCACTTTCTTGCCCATCAGCTTCTATGGGTGGTGATGGTTGGAGCTTTCTCATGATGCTGTCCACATCAATAGGGTCATCAAACTCTTCCACCCCTGCTTCTGCCGCAGCACCTTCTTCCACTATCTCTGGCTCATCAACGGAATGGTCGAAGTAAATGTAGAATTCATCCGTCGTTGAATTCTTCATCTTGTTCTCTCGAAGTTCATTGATGCCTGCATCTCCTCTCAGAATGTGCAGTCCAGCCTCAAGATCACTACTAGTTGGGTCAAACCAATACACTGTCCTATATGATGCATACCCCAAACCCTTGAACAATGTCACCAAATCACCAAAATTCATGAAGACTAAGTCTATCTTCGGAAAATTTTCAAATTTTCTACCAATATACTCAAGAGTTCCACTGGGATTTCTACCAAAACGGCCTCCGTGGTGAAAAACAGGTACCACAGACATATCATCCATCTGCATTTTTCACAAGTACATAAACCAGAGATTAAACCCTACTGATAAACCCATATTTTATGATGTATCTTGTGCTCAATTTTAGTGATTTATTCAATCCTTCACCCACTTATTCATGTAATTTGCATGGTTTTACTTTTCCTTCCTTATTATGTGATATATGTGAAAAACATGTTTCCTATGCTTTAAAAATATTAATTTTAATTGCCCTTTATTGCCACTCGATGCCGTGACTTGTGTGTCAAGTGTTTTCAGATCTCCCAAGGCAGGAATGGCTTAGAGGACAGAAAGGAAACATACAAAAATGGAGTTTTGAAGAAAAGGGCAGCGACGCGAACGCATAGACGACGCGGCCGCGTGCCTAGCGCAAAAAGACAGTGACGCGAACGCGTGACTGACGCGGACGCGTGCCTTGATAAGGATAAGGATAACTAGGATAGGGCTTCCGAATTTTCATACCTTGCCAAGAGTTTTATTAGATATTAATTTATTAATTCCTGCAATTTATTTTCCTTGTTCAAACCTTTTAAAACCCAAAAACACTGTTTTCCATAACTTATAATAAGAACACCTCCCTGCAGTTCCTTGAGAAGACGACCCGAGGTTTGAATATTTCGGTTTATAAATTTTATTGGGTTTGTTACTTGTGACAACCAAATGTTTGTATGAAAGAATTTTCTGTTGGTCTAGAAGCTATACTACCCACGCGATTATATTTGTAAATTTCTTTACCGATAGGAAATCAGTTCGTCACCTACCTAATCAAAATTTTGAAATCAGTTAACTTCACATAGATTTTTCTCACCCCATGCGAGCGCACAGGCCACGCGTGGGCGTGAGATGGAAATCGGCGTAAAGATCCAACACCCAGAAAGTTGGGCTGGAATCGTGCGGCTGGTGTGCGTTTAGCACAAAACGGCCCACGCGTTCGCGTCCCTGACGCAACCGCGTCACTTGCGAAACACTCATCCCACGCGAAAGCGTGAGCGACGCGTCCGCGTCGCATGGATATAATGGCCCCCTAAATGGAAACAGAGAGTTGCGCTGAAACGACGCTGGAAGTGTGCATTTAGCACAATTTACAGCGACGCGTTCGTGTGCCTCACGCGTCCGCGTCACCCATCTTTTACCCAACCCATGCGACTGCGTCAATCACGCGACCGCGTCAAACCCATTTCACCCTAGTCACGCGATCGCGTGCCCACGCGTTCGCGTGGAATCAAATATACTAACCCTTCCACGCGAAACCCTACCCGTCGCGCCCCCCATACCCCCCTTCTCCTTCTCTTCTCTGCAACTCCTTCCCCCTCCCTTCTTTCTTCCCTTCCCTCTCTTCTTCCACCC
>NC_029786.2:32499276-32535879 GCF_000816755.2 Arachis ipaensis | reverse complement strand
CGCCAGCTCCGACCACCCCGCCACCAATGCCGCCTCCCACCACCACAACCTTCACCTACCTCCCTTCCAATCCACCCCTCCACCATTAAACTCTACCCGAAGCCCCCTGCTCCACAACCGCGCCGCCGTGCTCCCTCCCATACATTTGTACTTCTACACACCAGGTTCCGCCTTTCTGCGATTCCTCTTTTTGATTCCTTAGTTAGTTTTTCAATTTTTGTTTGGAATAGGATAGTTAGAGATGCATGTTTGTAGTGGATTTCAGGTGGTTAGGTAGCTAGAATGTGGTTAGTGGATTTAGGCCTGATAATTGCGCCGTTCTTGCTACCTGTTTTATCTATTTCGCAATTCTGATTTTGCTCTGATGATCATATTGTTCATACATTGTTCGTCCATGTTTCTTGCTACTGTTACACTGCTCTTTCATGTTCATGTTATCTGTGTCTATTTGCAGCTCTATTTAAATTTATATGAACTGATTTTTCCTGTTGTTTATTACCCGAGAACATCCAATTTTAGCCGGAATGCTGCCCAATTTTCTACAAATTGTTTTATTTTCATTCATGTTTTGGTTTTGGCAATTTCGCATTTTATATTACTTTGCCATAACCAAACCAATTCATGAATGCACGGGCTCATATTCTTATTCCTTTCGTTTCCCTGGCTAATAACTTGCTTTATTGATGATTTCATTTTAATTTTAGCTACTCCGGTACCTATATGAATTATCATCAATAACATGATATCCTTGCTTGACTATGAGTTGATTATTCTTTAAACTTGTGAAATTTACTGTTAACTAGGAAACCATTATCATGCCCCCTATTTTAACTTCCTTTTTACTAACTCACTGCTTTCACTTTCTAACTACCTTTTCACCTATCACCTACTTTTAACTCTCTAACTTCTCTTTTTGCTTTCTAACTAACTACTTTAACTTTCTAACTCAAGGCATGATTATTGTTTTTCCTAATTAACATGAATTCTACTTATATTATATTTTGGATTGTGATTTTTCACTCAAATACAGTCCAAAATGTACATATATTTAACTCATTTAATAATTCTACTGCTCGTTTGCCTTTATGCTTACATTGATAAATCCTATTTGCCTACTTGTTTTCCTGCTTTTATTCTTCAATTATATCCTGGAATCTCCGCTTTTCAGGATGTCTGACCCTCAACGCAAAGAAAAAGGCAAAACAACCACCAGCAAAAGGAAAAGAGGCGAATCTTCTATGCCCATCCTGGACATTTTGCATGATGACTCCTGGCGGGAAAAGCACTTTACCCCGCAGGAGAAAGCTTACCAGCTCCTCACTGCCAATGATCCAGTTAAATTTGGAAACAGATACTGTGAGCTAAAGTATCCAGTGTTTGCCACTTCCAGGAACCTGTACCTGGAGAGAACTCTAAAAATTTCAAAAGAACTACAGCAGTACACCTCCGAACAGATAAAACAGAGAGGCTGGTTCTTCTTGGAGAGAAACTTGACAGAGGTCAATGGTTCCTGGGTCAGAGAGTTTTACTGCAACTATTTCAAGACTTCCCTGGATGCAGTGCACCTCAGAGGGAAACAGATTTTGGTCACTAAGGAAGCTATTGAGGACATCCTCCACCTTCAGCCTAAATCCGATCAGCCTGACGATTACCAAAAGGCTGAAGAGGATATGCGCTTTATGAGATTTGACTGGGATGATGTCAAGCAGAGAATAGCCCTTGATCCTACTGTCCCATGGGTCATGGGAAAGAACACAGTGATGCCTAAGGGAATAAAGCTGATTTATCTGAATGATGAGGCTCGGCTCTGGTACCAGATTCTGAGCAACTATGTGATGCCGAGCACTCATGAGACAGAGCTGCCCGCTGCTATGATCACCCTCATCTGGAGTGTGATGGAGGGTAAGGACCTGTATTTGCCACGTTTCATCCGGTATTATATGGCTAGGGTCCATGTCAGAGGCACTCTCCCTTTCCCTTATCTGGTCACCCAGCTAGGCCGTCGAGCCGACGTGCCTTGGGAGCTTGCTGATGAAATTTCACCTGCTGCAGACTGCAAGAAGATTATCCCTCACAACAGAAAGTTTCAGGCTTTAGGTTATAGACCCCCATTCCTCACCGCTTCTGATGAGACAGCCACACCTTCAGCTGCCCCTTCTTCATCCACTGCTGCACCAGCTACCACCACTGCACCTCCACCTGCATTAGAGCCCATTTACCACTTTGTGCACCGCCTATTTCAGCAGCTGGACCAGATGGAGCGCCGCAACCAGCGGCGATATGAGAGATCTGAGCGTCGCAACCAGCGACGCTATGAGCACCTCAAGTTGATGATCCGATCCGGCGGCGACATCCCTTCCGAGCCTGACACTCCTTCTGATACATCTGAGGTGGAGGAGGATAATCACGAGGAGGAGACACCTACCCAGGCTGAGCAGGCAGGACCAAAGCAGACTACGCCACATCATGAGGAGCACCACCAGCTACAGGCCGCGGACCCGGAGATTCCTCTACAGTCCGTGCCTCCCCTGCAGCAGACAGATCTGCCTACACTTATCCAGCCTGCAGACCCTCAGGCCACCATAGAAACTCCAGCAGCCCATCCTTCCGGTGATGACACTCATTCACACTCAGCTTGATTGAGCATCGAGGACGATGTTATATTTTAAGTGTGGGGAGGTCGCCATCCCTGGCGTATCTTTTTGGTGAACCACTACAGACTCTTTTTATCTTATTTTGTTTATTTTTTTGTATTTTTTTTATCTTTATTTTTATTTTTCAGTACTTGCACATTGTTCTTTTGCTGTATTTTTACTTTATTTCCGTATTTTTCACTTTAGTTTATATCTTAGACATTTAGTTTAGTTTGTAATTCTAAACTTATTAGTTATAGAATATGTAGATTAATTACCCCTTTAGCATATGATAGTTGGTTTAATTGAAAATAAAAGGAAGTAAACTAGAGACTTTAGTAAATTAAAACAATCCACACACCTTGTATATATAGCATCATATGTTAGTTAGTTAACAACATTTCTTCAAGGAGGAACACTAAGATTTTAAGGACCACCCTAAGATTTACATTGAGAATAATGGGAACTCTTGATTTCTACTTGCATGACATACATAATTGATATATGATTTTTGAGCTGGAGAACACACAGCCTGTGAGTTTTGAGCTTAATTGTATGGTTACATTCAAACCATAAATTTCATTCCTGTGTGTTTTGTCCTTCTTTTTCATTCTGATGTTCTTTACTTTGTTTTAATCTATATGTCCAATATAGAATATAGATACATACCAAGAGATGATTGAGGCCATCACTGAAATTTTTTCTCACTTATTCCAAATTATCCTACCTTTTACATCACCCTTGTTAGCCCCCTTGAGCTTTTTAATTCCCTCTTGTTCTATAACCACATTACTAGCCTTAAGTAGAAAAACAAAATAAAAATCCCAAGTTGAATCCTTGGTTAGCTTAAGATAAATATTGTGTACAATTTAAGTGCGGGAAATTTTTTGGGAACATGGGATGATAGAAACAAAGTAGGAATTTAAAAAAAAGAATAAGTTGTTTCAAACACAAAATTTGGGAAGCATGCTCATGTGAAATCAAAACAATTGAATTGCCATGTGCATTAATGAAAAAAAATAAAAATAAAAAAATAAATATTTTCAGTATTTAAATAAGGGGATACAAAAATTCTCCAATTGCAAAATAAAAATCAATGCACATGGGGCAAAATTTCAAAATTAAATTTAATGCATGAGCTTGTAATCCAATGTGGACTGTTTTTGGGTAAATAGGTTAAGGAGCTTTAAAATTATATAAAGTATGTATATTAGGTGAGATCTTAGACTAATCAAGGATTCACTTATTAGCTCACTTAGCCTTATACATATACCTTTATCTTTACCTTGGCCCCATTACAACCTTGAAAAAGACCTCATGATTTTTGTATGTCTGTATTCCATATTTGTTGATTGGTTAGATGAAGAACAAAGTTTTAGAAAGCAAGGATAGAAAAAGAATAGAGTGATTACCCCAATAAATACTGAGTGACTAGAGAGTAAACACAAAATCCAGTGAGGGTTCAATGGCTCATCACCATATATCTTTGCTTAATTGTTAATTATCTTTCAAGTTTGTGAAATATTTTTTTACCCATCTCAATTGTAAAAGTGCTTTAACATTATCTAGAGTTTGGCTATGCATATATGATTCCTTGAGGATATGAATTAATTTAACTACATGTAAACCCTATATACAAGTGAATAATAACTAGAATTGCATGACTCATTTAGGTAGCTTGCATTTAGAATAGAATGCATTGCATGAAATTCTACCACCTTACCTTATTCTTTATCTTGGATTTAGCATGAGGACATGCTATTGTTTAAGTGTGGGGAGATTGATAAACCCATATTTTATGATGTATTTTGTGCTCAATTTAAGTGATTTATTCAATCCTTCATGCACTTATTCATGTAATTTGCATGGTTTTACTTTCCCTTCCTTATTATGTGATATATGTGAAAAACATGTTTCCTATGCTTTAAAAATATTAATTTTAATTGCCCTTTATTGCCACTCGATGCCGTGACTTGTGTGTCAAGTGTTTTCAGATCTCCCAAGGCAGGAATGGCTTAGAGGACAGAAAGAAAACATACAAAAATGGAAGGAAAGCACAAAAATGGAGTTTTGAAGAAAAGGGCAGCGACGCGAATGCATGGACGATGCGGCCGCGTGCCTAGCGCGAAAAGGCAGCGATGCGAACGCGTGACTGACGCAGACGCGTGCCTTGAGCAAAACGCAAATGACACGTACGCGTGACCGAGGCTAACGCGTGACAAGGAAAACTCCCAGATAACGCGACCGCGTGACCCACGCGGACGTGTGACAGACGCCACGTGCAGAAATTGTAGAAAACGCTCCCAGCGATTTCTGAAACCCTTTTTGGCCCATATCCAAGTCCAAAAAGCAGAGATTAGATGTTATAAGGTGGGGGAATGCATCCATTCATAGAGAGATCTTCCATTATTCACTTTTCATAATTTAGATGTAGTTTTTAGAGAGAGAGGTTCTCTTCTCTCTCTTAGGTTTTAGGATTAGGATTCCTCTTAAAGGATTTAGGATTTCAACTTCTTCTCAGGTTCAATATTCCTTTTACTTTATATTTCTCTTTTACTTTCAGATACTTTAATGCTTTTATTCAATTACTTATGTTGCCAAAATTGGCTTATGAACCATTCATGTTAGGATTTTCTTTATTTAATATAAATTGAGGTATTTCAGATTTATGATTCTTATTTAGCTTTTTATATTCTTGGCTTTAATTGATTAACTGGAGACTCTTGAGTTATCAAACTTATCGTGGTTGTTAATTGTTATTTTTGCTAATTGAATTGAATTCCCCTAACTCTAGTCCTTTCTTAGGAGTTGGCTAAGACTTGAGGATCTAACTAATTAGTCCACTTGACTTTCCCTTGCTTTAGTAAAGGTTAACTAATTGGGATTAAAACTCAATTCTCATCACCATCAATAAGGATAACTAGGATAGGGCTTCCGAATTTTCATACCTTGCCAAGAGTTTTATTAGATATTAATTTATTAATTCCTACAATTTATTTTCCTTGTTCAAACCTTTTAAAACCTAAAAACACTGTTTTCCATAACTTATAATAAGAACACCTCCCTGCAGTTCCTTGAGAAGACGACCCGAGGTTTGAATTCTTCGGTTTATAAATTTTATTGGGTTTGTTACTTGTGACAACCAAACGTTTGTACGAAAGGATTTTCTGTTGGTCTAGAAGCTATACTACCCACGCGATTATATTTGTGAATTTCTTTACCGATAGGAAATCAGTTCGTCACCTACCTAATCAAAATTTCGAAATCAGTTAACTTCACATACATTTTTCTCATTCTTTTACCCAAAAAAAAAAAACCTACAGTCCCCCCATAACCCAACCCCATGCATTCTCAGTTAAACAACATACATACTCTTCATTATCACCTTTACCTCTATAGATGATGGCAGCTTTCTCTCCACGCAAAGCTTGCCGTAACCTTTAACAACAACCACGTCGACTGACCACACCACCACTTTCAACTGTAGGAAGTCGTTCTTTTTTTGGAGGGAGAAGGGTGTTCCTGTTCTGATAGGGTTTTCTGTAATATGTGGAGTAACTCTTGGGTGTTATGGGGAATGCGAAGCTTCAAATATGGGGGATGGTGGAAATGGCGTCGTTTGGCACTTCAGGGACGAATTTGTCTACTAAAATTTCGTCCCAATCCACCTCAGCAAGTGTAATGGCCACGTCATTCACTGCCCCTCCATGTCAGCTGGCTCCGTTGCCGTTTTTTGCCCAAAACGGACGGAAGGGTATAATTGTCGCCCGTTTTAAAATGTGGGGGATCGAAATGTATTTTCCAATCTTAAGGAACAAAAATATCCCCGTTTTAAAAGGTCAGGGACCTATTTGTCTTTTACTCTATATTTATTTAGTATACAAATAAATTAAGTGATTAATTTCTTTTGTTATATTAATATTTAATCTGATTAAAAAATCTATATATATAAATTGGCGTGGTTAATCGTTTTTAATATTTTAGTTTATACTAATTTGTATATTTTTAAGAAATTCTTTTTTCAATTGGTAAATGTTTGAAGCACATTTTAACTAAATTTATAAAAAAATAAATAGATAAATTTAGGGTTAAGTACGATTTTGGTCCTTAAGGTAAGGGCTGAAAATTTTTTTCGTCTCCAAACATTTTTTGCTTACAAAATTGTCTCCAAGGTTTAACTTAATTTTAAAATTGTCATTTGAACGAAAATACCCTTTCTATTTCTTTCCCAAAATCAACCAGATGTAGAACCAGAAGCTGAAGCTGAAGAAGAAGCAGAAGCAGAAGCAATACCAATGAAACAACAACAACCAGAAGCAGAAGAATAACAACAATGGATAATGAAATCAGAAGAACAACATCAGAAAATCATCATCATCATCATCATCAAAACTCATAACCCATAACTCAGAATTCAGAAAAACAAGAACCCAGAACTCAGAAAAATAAGAAAATCATCATGATCATCATCGTCAAAACTCAGAACCATTAACAAAATTCAGAACTAAAATTCTTCCTCTTTGATTAACAAAACTCAGATGCAATTACAATAATTAGAAATTCTCAAATTCATCTTCAATTACAAGAACCAAAAATTCATAAATATAATTACCAAAAATTCTTCTGGAAACCCGTTGTTACAAATTTCGCACATGACCACCACCCAGAGGAAGAGACACTAGTGGAGGACGCGATGAACACGACCACCACCACCACTTGTTTGATGACAATGAGGAACACGAGGATGCGGGCCAGATGCGTCGCGGCGAGGCGATGACGACGACGAGGGCGATGAGGAGTAGAAACAGCGAGCGGCGCGCGACGTCCACCTTCGCGGTGAGATCCAGCGGCAAGGACCAAACGACGAGGAGCAGGAGTGGCGATGGCGAGGAGCAGCGGTGGTGGCCCTTGCCTTTCCCTTTCCCCTCTTCTTTCCTGAACCAAACCCCCTTCCCCTAGCGTGATACCCTTCCCCCTTCCCCTTAACCTGTTTTCTTTTTTTTTAGTTAGGAGTATTTTTGGAATCAAAATTAAAAATTTGGTAAAAAGAACGATTTTAAAACTAAGTTAAACCTTCGGCACGATTTTGTAAGCAAAAAAAGATTGTGGCTGAAAAAAATTTTCATCCCCTACCTTAGGGACAAAAATCATACTTAACCCATAAATTTACTCTTATGTAAATGTGAAATTAACTACGAAAATTATTTTCCTAGTGTGTTTTCTGCATTTTGTGCAGACTATTTTGTAAATTTAGTTTATTCTTTGGTTTCTTAATTCATACGCAAAATGAGTACATATATGAATAACAAAATTTCTCGCACGTTATTGGTTATTCTTCTTTTGTTATATCGATATTTAATCTAATTACAAAAAATAAGTATATAAAATTTGGAGTGTTTAATATTAATTTGTATCTTTTTAAAATTTTTTTCAAATGGTAATTTTTAGAGCTTATTTTAACTAATAAAAAAGATTAAATAAATAAATGAATTTGTTGTTATATAAAGGTAAAATCAACTAGTGAGATTGTTTTTCCTTTATACATGGCTTAAGTACTTTTTTCGTTCCTAAGGTCTGAGGCCAAAATCATAATCATCCTCGATTTTTTTTTTGTTATTAAAATCATCCTCAACGTTACAAAAAGTTATAAAATCGTCCTTTTCTACTTCAATTTTATTTTTTTACCAAATTACCCTTAATAATTAATAAAAATAATATTAAAAAACAAAACAAAAACAAAACAACCCCCTAACGCCCCCTCCCCCGGTATCTCTTCATTTTCTTTCCTCCCTGTCCCCCTACTTCTCCTCCTTCTTCTCCCTCTCCATCACTAACCTCAACCCTTCTTCCAATGGCGTTGACTTCACCTTCCTCAGCCACCCACGACGACCACTATCTCGGTGATGCGTGAGCATCTTTTCTATCTTTTCCTAGTGAATTTGCATTTGAATTGTTAAGTTTAATCAAGATTTAAATATCTTTTAGCCACTATGAATGCTACTTTGAGTTGTGTGCAATTCTGTTTATTTCAGGTAGCGTTTTGGACAAATTTGATAGAGTTTGCGTGAAGAAACAAAGTCACCGCAAAACCAGGAGGTGGAGCCAAACTTGGAGAAGCCAAGTTTGGCGCTAGGAGCACTACACAAGCCCCATTGCTTTCGGCCTCAGTGAAGCCAAACTTGAGATACCTCAAGTTTGCCACCACACACTCATTCTCTAAGGAAAGCATACGGATGAGTTGAAGCCAAACTTGAGATACCCCAAGTTTGGCGCCAACTAAGAAGACTCCAAGGAAAGCACACAGACACATTGAAGCCAAACTTGAGATACTTGAGATATCTCAAGTTTGGTGCCAACTAAGGAGATTTGAAGAATGCATACTGGCTTGCTGAAGCCAAACTTGAGATACATCAAGTTTGGTGCCAGCCAAGGAGAATCAAAGGGAAGCACACGGACATGTTGAAGCCAAACTTGAGATATCTCAAGTTTGGCGCCACCTTTATGAATCAAATGGTCCCCACTTGTCCCAGGTGCACAACACGTGAAGGCTTTGTAAATTTTTTATTAAACTTTATTCTATTTAAAATTAGAAAAACATATTATTTAGTTTTAGAAAATATATTTTGACATTAATTAGGATTAGATTAAAGGGAAAAGAATCAGCCCTTCGGGCTTCACTCTTCTCTTCTACCTCATTTCGCAATTTACAGTTTTTCTGAATCCTAATTTTCTCTCTGAACCATGAGCAATTAAAACTCCACTGTTAAGGTTATGAGCTCTGTCTATTGTATGGATTGATACTATTACTTTTCTATTTTAATTCATGTATTGATTTTAATTTCAAGAATTGTTTTCGTTCTTTATCTTATGAATTTGGGTGGAACGGAAGTATGACCCTTGTTCTAATTGAGTTCTTGTATAACTTGGAAAAGCTCTTTACTTGAATAACAGCTTGAAAATAATTTCTCCTAAATTTCTAATTATCTGTACTTAACGGGATACGTGACATATAATCCTCTTATATTTAGGTAATTAGGGTTTCTGTGGCATATAAACTAGAATTGAACTTAACCCTCTAATTGGAATTAAGTGACCAAGGAATTGGCGGTTGATAAAGGTTAGAGGAGACTAAAAAGGTCTAGGGAATTAGGGATTAGTCACATATAGTTTGCCATGAATAGAATCTTGCATGATTAAAATAGTTAGTAAGAAAAGTCAATCCAGAAAATAGATATCTCTGAAGCCTTAACTATTTTCTCCATATATATTTCACCTCAATTTACTGCTATTTTCTGACTCTCTGAATTACTGTTTGATGCAATTGAATTCTCAACACTCTTTTCTGTTTGTCTAACTAAGTAAATCACTTAACCATTGCTGCGATCCCAACCCTTCCTTAGCCCTTAACAACAACCATATCGGCATTGTGTAACACCCTTACTATCCGAAGGTCACTGATGAGCGGATAATTTATATGCTTTTTGGCATTGTTTTTACATAGTTTTCAGTATGATTTAGTTAGTTTTTGGTATATTTTTATTAGTTTTTAATTAAAAATCACATTTCTAGACTTTACTATGAGTTTGTGTGTTTTTCTGTGATTTCAGGTATTTTCTGGCTGAAATTGAGGGACCTGAGCAAAAATCAGATTCAGAGGTTGAAGAAGGACTGCAGATGCTGTTGGATTCTGACCTCCCTGCACTCAAAGTGGATTTTCTAGAGCTCCAGAACTCCAAATGGCGCGCGTCCAATTGCGTTGAAAAGTAGACATCCAGGGCTTTCCAGCAATATATAGTAGTTTATGCTTTGTTCGCGTTTAGACGACGCAAACTGGCATTGAACGCCAGTTCCATGTTGCAGTCTGGCGTTCAGCGCCAGAAACAAGTTGCAAAGTGGAGTTCAACGCCAGAAACACGTTACAAACTGGCGTTCAACTCCAAAAATGACCTCTCCACGTGTAAACTTCAAGCTCAGCCCAAGCACACACCAAGTGGGCCTCGGAAGTGGATTTCTGCATCATTTACTCATTTCTGTAAACCCTAGTAACTAGTTTAGTATAAATAGGACTTTTTACTATTGTATTTACATCTTTGGAACATCTTTGGATTATCTTTTGATCCTTTGATCATGTTTTGGGGGCTGGCCATTCGGCCATGCCTGAACCACTATCACTTATGTATTTTCAATGGTAGAGTTTCTACACACCATAGATTAAGGTGTGGAGCTCTGCTGTCCCTCAAGGATTAATGCAAAGTACTACTGTTTTTCTATTCAATTCAATTTATTCCGCTTCTAAGATATTCATTCGCACTTCAATATGATGGATGTGATGATCGTGACAGTCATCATCATTCTCAACTTATGAACGCGTGCCTGACAACCACTTCCGTTCTACCTTAGATTGAATGGATATCTCTTGGATATCTAATACAGGGGACCGAGTCCGAGTTATTAGTGTCTTCGTGGTATAAGTTAGAACCCATGGATGGCCATTCCTGAGATCCGGAAAGTCTAAACCTTGTCCGTGGTATTCCGAGTAGGATCTGGGAAGGGATGGCTGTGACGAGCTTCAAACTCGCGAGTGCTGGGCGTAGTGACAGACGCAAAAGAATAGTAAATCCTATTCCAATATGATCGAGAACCGACAGATGATTAGCCATGCAGTGACAGCGCATTGGACCATTTTCACAGGAGGATGGGATGTAGCCATTGACAACGGTGACGCGCTACATACAGCTTGCCATGGAAAGGAGTAGGATTGATTGGATGAAGACAGCAGGAAAGCAGAGGTTCAGAGGAACGAAAGCATCTCTATACGCTTATCTGAAATTCTCATCAATGAATTACATAAGTACCACTATCCTATTTTATATTTTATTTATTTTCATCCACTATAATTTCTTAATACAATTTAATCCACCTGACTGAGATTTACAAGGTGACCATAGCTTGCTTCAAGCCGACAATCTCCGTGGGATCGACCCTTACTCACGTAAGGTTTATTACTTGGACGACTCAGTGCACTTGCTGGTTAGTTGTACGAAGTTGTGAAATAGATATAAGATCATGAACGTGCGTATCAAGTTTTTAGCGCCGTTACCAAGGAATGGAATGATCATGATTTCGCACACCAGTCACGCTTCCGGCTGCGCCACTCTGATAGCTTGGGTATTACGATGACTCTAAATATATTTAATACTAAAATAGGAGCCTGTTTAAAATTTAAAATATGCATAAGCTTTCAAAAACACTTTTTCATTGAAAACATGTATAAATACATGCAGGCCAGATACAATACTTTAATATTATATAGATACATATCAATAACTTACAACATACATATCACAAATTCCAACCCTTCTTACAAAATTGATAAAGATAAAGGCGAGGGAAAAATAATAACTATGGTAATACATAAATATCGAATAAACAGAAAATGAAATAACTCTTCTGAAACTTCGTCGTCCATATCCTAAAAAGGAAAAACCTGTAGGGGAGTGAGAACGTCGTCCTCGCTGGTTCTCACTATAGGGTTACTGAAATTGCTATAACAAGATACGTAAAATAAAATTATTTTTAAAGTACAATGATCATTTAGTCTATATTGTAAGAGTTTGATTTTTCATACTTTTCTAGACCACAACCATGAAAGCAGTTACCTATGCGATATAAATGATCATCCTGTTCCAAGCATAGGTTCATTAAGTCTATGCTGAACCAGTCAGATACTTTATACAGAACTAGACCTCAAACATACCAACCACGACGTTAGGCCCATCCAATCCAACACGGCCCCTGGCCCAAACAACTCAATCATCAACCAATTCATCACAAACCAACCAATCAAACACAATGACAATTAATGTAGTTCAAGCACAATCGATAGCAATTACAACAAATATAGCAGTTAACATAAGTATTCACATAGGTAAATCAATTACAATATGCACACCCAAATAATGTCGCATAAATATAAATGATGAAGGTCTGTCCTACTAGTTGTGATATCACATTGTCGGTTCAATTGCCAACCCGACACATTCCCATGGAATGTCGCCTTTCGATCACGAATATAAAAATGGGATCCCCACGGATATAGTGCCGGGCACACTACCCACGGATATAATGCCGGGCACAGTCTTGTGATCTGAAAGGATGTGAGTGGGACTATCTGCCTCCGTCCTCACATAACCCAAAGATATAGTGCTGGGCATACTCTTGCAGCAGAATATCTGCCACGCCAGGGATATAGCGCCCTGCACACTCACCCACGGATATAGTGCCGGGCACACTCCTGCAACAGAAGATCTGTGACGCCAAGTCTCAAATCAATTTCCTTCAAAATCAAAACCCATTTCTTTGGTGACATTTCCCAAAAATCCCAAACATTTCAAAGTCATGTCATTTGTGATTTTCTTTCAAAAGTCATAAAAAATCATTCATTCTAAATCAGGATTTGGTCATAAAATTCCTCAACAGAGTCTCAAGAATTTAGGGGAGAATAACCTAACTCATTTTCTTAAATTCATTTAAAACCTCTAAAATCTTAGCTTTTTGATTTGCATAGATAAAAGTAAAACCTCTAAATTAATGTAGCCAAATATTTCGAACCAATTTCAAAGCCCACTTACTTAAACCAACACTAAATCATTTAAACTGAAAACTAAATTTCAATTTCATTTTTAAATCTGTTTCCAAAGGCTCGGAAATGATTTCAGTTTTGCTAAATAAAAGTTTTAGAGACAACTTCAACTTTTCCAAAAACAGCGTCAAGTGAAATTAGTTAATCAAAATTCAAGTTTCTTTTTAAATCCACTAAAACTCCTCCAAATCTGTTTACTTAAATCAAATTCCAAAACATAAGAATTTTCATATTTAAATCGACTTTAAAGCATAATTCTTTTCTTAAATAAATTACATTCAAAATATAATAATTTTCTTAATAAAGAAAGTTCAAACATAATTCATTTATAGAAAATTCAATTCAAAGCATAATTCATTATTTTTAAAATAACGTTTCAAACAAGGTCTCGGATTTTATAGAAATTTCGACAGCAATTCCCCTAAAACTTTGACTTTGCCACCCTTTTTGAGTCCCAACCAAACCAATCTTCAACTCTTTTCCAAAGGATTCAAGACCAAATCAGTTTTCAATAAGTAAAATTCATACTTCAAATATTAAAATCCTTTCAATTCAAAACAATTAGAAACCTCCAATTTCGACAAAATCAGACATTATATCAATCAAACAGGCAACCATATTCATCCAATAGAAATCAGACAATTCATAAGACTTACATAATAACCAGAAATGTATTTCGGACATCATATCTATTTATAACAATTCCAATTTAAAATAAAATAAGATTTTAGAAAAAGCCCCTACCTCGACAAGCCGAAACCATAACCCAAAACGCGCCAACGAAACATTTTCTCTCAACCCGAAACCAACAGCAACCTCAAACTCAGCCCCTGATCACTTTCGCAGAAATCACAGCAACTTAAAGGCGATATGCAACGCTCAGAACACGACCATACGTTACTAGAACCTTAGAGTTTAAAACCAAACATAACATTATACTAACGCAGGGGTTTTCGAAACATAAACACTTACTGAAATAAGAAAAACAAAATAGCAACGGTCTCTAAACTCATCTGGCGGCAGCCCCGGCAGCCACCCCAAGCGGTAGCGGCGACCTGAACAATATGCAGCGACGATGAAGTTCTTAGAAACTCAACGGAATGGAAAACCAACTTAAAACCCTTATCGGCGGTGGATCTCAGCGGCAGCAGCGGCGTTCTCTGGCGGCACAAGTTCGGTCATAGGAGCGCAGGTCCCAACAGCAGCGGCGCAGGTCACAACAACAGCGGCGGCGACAGCAAGGTAATGATGGCAGCGGCAGACACGATAAGAAACGGTGACAAGGCATCGGTGGTTCCAGGGCCGGGACCTTCTCTCACTCATGAGCCTTCTCTCCTTGTGGCTCTGCTCTTGATGGTGACGCGACCTGGTGGCGGCACGACGGATGGTGGTGGCTGTACAGGTGACGCGATGGTGGCGACGAGCTAGAGCACAAACGGCGGCAGCTTTGGCAGCGGTCTCCCTCTCTCTTTCTCGGATCTTCTCTCCTCTCGGTCAGCAGTAGTGGCGATTCCCCATAGACGGCGATGCATCACAGCGGCTAGGAGCTGGCGCAGTTGCAGGGCACGACTGGCCGGTGAGCTCCCCCCTTCCCCTCTTTCCTTCTTCTCTGCAAATCCCTTTTCTCCCTTCCCTTTCTGTTTCTTTCCTTTGCTGGGTGTTTGTGTTGGTTTGTGTTTTGTTTTGTTTGCTGATGGAGGGGGTGGCGGCTAGGGTTTCATTACGGGTAAAGGAAAAAATGGTAGTTTAATTGGGGTTAGGGTTTGTGTATAAAATTAAGATTTTGAGTTTATTTAGAGTAAAGTAATTTTAATAAAATTGGGACATAGAGTATAAATTTTGAAATCTAATCAATTTTATTAAAATTACTTTAAAATATTATTTATTGTATCAAAATACTAATTTGACTCTCAATAAAATACTCTAATTGAAAATATAACATAATATAATTAATTTTATTTATTCCCAAACATAAGTTTTAAATTGTAAAAATATTAATTATTTAGCCAAAATCATATAAAATTCTTATTATTTCATAACTACCAAATTTATAATTTAAATATAGAAACTAATCCAATAATTGTGAAATTAGATAAAATTCTAATTTAAATAGCTAAACCTCGTTATTTTTTAATTTCTAAAACTTTAAATTGTAAATAGAAAAATAATCCATAGTTATAGAGTTTGGATAAAATCTTTAATTTATTTCAAATCCAATTAATCAAAACTGCCTTTAATTATTTTCAATTAAATAATTTCTGAAATTAAAACTGTAAATAAATATATAATTTGAAATTAGTTCATAATAAAGTTTTCAAAAGTTCTGGGTCTTACACATGTACTCAACGGTGTCGTTTCAGATCTGGCCACCGATTTGGGTTTCTTACTCTAGTGGCTTCAGCTCTGGCCGCCGCCATCATGTCGTTCTCCATCACCGTCGTTCCTATCCTCAGCCAGTTGCGACAGCTCCAGCAGCAGTAGCTTCCCACACGTCGTTCCTCCTATTTCCCTCAACCGCGACGGCAACGGATGGCAGCAACACCACCCCTCTTTTGAGTTCTTTGTTCCTATCTTCGTTCTTCTTTTCTTTTTATTATTATTTTTTTAATTTTTGAAGAACATAAACATTATTTTTTTCTATTTAATTTTTTTAATTTCTGTTCTTTTTGTTGTTTTTCTCTTTCTTCATTAAATTCAAAAATAAAAAATATCTTTTCTATCTTTATTTTAATTAAATTTTCTACAATAAAAATTCAGATTTTAATTTTAAATTTTTATCTTATCTTATCTTAGTTTTCAAATTTTAAAATCAAATTGTTTCAAAAATCATATCTTTTTCAAAATCTTATCTTATCTTTTTATCTTTCTTTAAAATTCAAAAATTCAAAAATCTTATCTTATCTTATTTCAAATTCAAATTTTAAAATTCAATTTTCAAAATTTAAATTTCAAATTTCAAATTTCAAAATCAAATATTTTCCAAATTCAAATCTTTTTCAAAGCTTTATCTTATCTTGTTGACTTTTTCAAAATTCAAAATTTAAAACTTCAAAATTTTAATTTTAAATTTCAAATTTCAAAATTCAAATTTTAAATTCAAATCTTTTCTAATCTTCTATCTTAACTTGTTTTCAAATCTTTTCTAATTAGTTACTTATCTTCTCTCTCTTCTTTTTCAAAATTTCCTAACTAATTCTTCTCTCTCCTATTTTCGAATATTCTCTTCTATCTCTCTCTTCTATTTTCGAAAATTCATCATTTAGATTTCAATTCCTTTTAATTAATTAACCTTTATTTTTGGATTTAATTAATAAATAAAATAAAATAAAAACAAAAATATTTTAATTACAATATTTCATTCTCCTTCTTCTTCTACCTTTCTTCATCAAGAAACCGAATGGGAATGAAGAGTTTAGAAGAACTCTGGGGTCATATAGAAACCCCACTACTGACTTCTATGGAAGAAGTTTTAGCATACCTCACATCAGAGCAAGTAGCTTTGAACTAAATCTTTAACTCATTACCCTAGTGCAGCAAAACTGCCAGTATTCCAGACTTCCACAGGAAGAACCTACTGAGTTCCTGACAGATTTCTTAAAGATTGCTGACACAGTACACAATGAGGGAGTAGACCAAGATTTCTACAGACTATTACTCTTTTCTTTTGCTGTAAAGGACCAAGCGAAGAGGTGGTTGGATAACCAGCCCAAAGCTAGCTTGAAAACTTGGAAACAGTTAGTAGACAAATTTTTAAATGAATACTTTCCTCCAAGAAAGATGACCCACCTGAGACTGGACATCCAAAGCTTCAAACAAGGAGATAATGAATCTCTTTATGATGCCTGGGAGAGGTATAGAAGGATGCTAAGAAAATGTCCCACTGAAATATTTTCAGAATGGGTACAGTTAGACATCTTCTACTATGGACTTTCAAAGATGGCTAAAATGTCTCTGGACCACTCTGCTGGTGGTTCCATACACATGAGAAAGACCATTGAAGAGGCTCACGAGCTTATTGAGACAGTTGCCACTAATCAGCATCTGTACTCATCTGCTGAGACTTCTATGAAAGGAGAGGTTAAGGCAATATCTATTGAACCTAACCCTCCAGAACAGGATGGCATAGTGACTTAGCAATTACACGCACTTGCCCAGCAACTACTAGAATTGCAAGAGGCTTTGCGAGAAACTCAAGCTTCTAACAGGAATGTAGAAGCCCAGCTGAGTCAAACAAGGCTGCAACTATCTAAGCAGATAATAGAGGAATGCCAGGCTATTCAACTGAGGAGTGTAAAATCCTTAAACATCCAACCTCAATACAACAAGAAAGAAAAGACTGATGTCCAAGACGTCTCTGAGGGCATTAAATACCCTAAGAGGAATGTCATTGGTGTTCAACGCCAAGAAGGGGTATCCCCCCTGGCGTTGAATGCCCAACAGGGGACAGTGTCCCTGGCATTGAACGCCAGGAAGGCGGCAGCAACACGGGCGTTGAACGCCCAAGCAAGGGAGGCCAGTCACATACTGATAACAGTCCTCCTAGGTAACCTAGTAACGCCCCTTCCAATACACATGGCACTCAGCCTTCATCAACCAAGATTGATGAATATAATGCTAAGATGCCATTCCCTCAGAAACTCTGTCAAGAGGTAAAAAATGAACAGTTTGCCCGCTTTGCGAATTATCTCAGAACATTAGAGATCAAGATCCCTTTTACAAAGGCTCTTGAATAGATACTTTCTTATGCTAAGTTCATGAAGGACATTTTGAGTCATAAGAAGGATTGGAGAGAGACAGAAATAGTCCTCCTCAATGAAGACTACAATGTAATCATTCAAAATAGCTTACCAGAAAAACTTAAGGATCTTGGAAGCTTTATGATACCATGCAATCTAGGTAATGCTTGCACAAAGACAGCCCTGTGTGACCTTGGAGCAAGCATCAACCTAATACCTGCTTCGTTAATAAAGAATCTTTGCTTGACTAAGGAAGTCAAACCAACCTGCATATGCCTTCAACTTGCTAATGGTTCTATTAAGATACCATCAGGAGTAGTCGAAGACATGATTGTCAGGGTTGGACCTTTTGCTTTTCCCACTGACTTTGTGGTGTTGGACATGGAAGGGCATATGAGTGCATCTCTGATTCTAGGGAGACCCTTCCTAGTTACAGGATAGACCCTCATTGATGTTGAAAAAGGAGAAGTAACTCTGAGAGCCAATGAGAAAATGTTCATACTGAATGCTGTCAAGGCTATGCAACATCCAAATACCCCAGAGGAATGCATGAGCATTGACCTCATTGATTCCCTGGTAGAAGAAGTAAACATGGCCGAAAGTCTCAAGGAAGGGCTGAATGACATCCTTACTGATGCCCAGCTTGATTTGGAGGAACCTCTGAAAACCCCTGAGGAAAAGGAAAAGCCTCCAAAGCTTGAGCTCAAGCCATTACCATCCTCCTTGAAATATGTATTTCTGGGAGATGGAGATACTTATCCTATGATCATAAGCTTTGCCTTAGAGCCATAGGAAGAAGAAGCACTAATTCAAGTGCTTAAGACACATAGGACCACCCTTAGGTGGACTATAAGTGACCTTAAGGGCATTAGCCTGACCCGATGCATGCATAAAATCCTGCTAGAGGATGATGCCAAACCAGTGGTGCAACCACAAAGGCGACTAAATCCAGCCATGAATGAAGAAGTGCAGAAGGAAGTCACTAATCTCTGGGAGGCTGTGATTATTTATCTCATTTCTGATAACCCTTGGGTGAGCCCTGTCCAAGTTGTTCCTAAGAAGAGAGGCATGACAGTAGTTCATAATGAAAAGAATGAAATGATTCCTACAAGGACAGTTGCAAGGTGGCGTATGTGCATTGACTATAGAAGGCTCAATAACGCCACTAGGAAGGATCATTTTCCTTTACTATTTTTTGACCAAATGCTAGAGAGACTAGCAGGACATGCATTTTATTGTTTCCTGGATGGATATTCTGGGTACAATCAAATTGCAGTAGATCCACAGGATCAAAAAAAGACAACATTCACATGCCCATGTGGCGTGTTTACCTACAGGCGAATGCCCTTTGGCTTGTGCAATGCACCTGCCACCTTTCAGAGATGTATGCTATCCATCTTCTCTGATATGGTAGAGAAGTTCCTTGAAGTGTTCATGGATGACTTCTCTATCTTTGGAGACTTATTTGACTCCTTCCTTGATCATTTGGCCCTAGTTTTGAAAAGATGTCAAGAAACAAACCTAGTTCTAAACTGGAAAAAATGCCACTTCATGGTGACTGAAGGCATTGTTCTTAGGCTTCGGATTTCAAACAAGAGAATAGAAGTAGATCAAGCTAAGGTGGAAGTGATTGAACGATTGCCACCACCAATTAATGTCAAGGCAATCAGAAGTTTCCTAGGACATGCAGGATTTTACAGGAGGTTCATAAAAGATTTTTCGAAAATTACAAAACCCCTGTGTAATCTCTTTGCCACTGATGTTCCATTCGTCTTTGACCAAGAATGTCTGCATGCCTTTGAAATCCTGAAATCCAAGCTTGCCACTGCTCCTATCATCTCTGCACCCAATTGGGACTTGCCATTCGAACTGATGTGCGATGCCAGTGATCATGCCATTGGCACAGTTCTAGGGCAGAGACATGACAAGCTTCTGCACGTCATTTATTATGCTAGTCATGTTCTAAATGACGCGCAAAAGAATTACACTACTGCAAAAAAGAATTACTTGTAGTGGTTTATGCCATTGACAAGTTCAGGTCCTACGTTGTAGGATCCAAAGTCATTATCTATAATGACCATGCTACTCTAAGGTATCTACTCACTAAGCAGGACTCTAAGCCCAAACTTATAAGATGGGTATTACTCCTGCAAGAGTTTGATATAGAAATCAGGGACAGAAAAGACACAGAAAATCAAGTGGCTGGCCACTTGTCTAGGATTGAACCAGTAGCAGGGACTTCTGCTCCCCCCACTGACATATCCGAAATATTTCCAAATGAGCAACTCTATGCCATCTAGACAGTACCTTGGTTTGTAGACATTGCAAATTACAAGGATATAAGGTTTATTCCCAAGGAGTTTAACAGGCAGCAAGCCCAGAAACTCATGCATGATGTAAAGTATTACCTGTGGGATGAGCCATATCTCTTTAAGAGATGCTCGGATGGAATAATCCGACGCTGCGTGTCTGAAGAAGAGACACAAAGAATCCTATGGCATTGCCATGGCTCAGACTATGGAGGACACTTTGGAGGTGAGAGAACAACTACCAATGTTCTCCATAGTGGCTTCTACTGGCCCACTCTCTTTAAGGACTCTAGAGAGTTTGTCCGTAACTGTGATAGTTGCCAAAAGGTTGGCAACCTCCCTCATGGTCACGGCATGCCTCAGCAAGGAATCCTATAGATTGAGTTGTTTGACGTATGGGGCATAGATTTCATGGGACCCTTCCCTCCTTCATACTCAAACACCTACATCCTTGTGGCAGTAGATTATGTGTCTAAATGGGTTGAAGCAATAGCATCACCCACTAATGACACCAGAGTAGTGATGAAGTTCCTCCCAAAGAACACCTTCAGAAGATTTGGTGTCCCTAGGACACTGATTAGTGATGGAGGTACTCATTTCTGCAACAAACAGCTTGATTCTGTCTTAAGCCGTTATGGAGTTTGCCATAAAGTAGAAACACTATATCATCTCCAAAAAAATGGACAAGCTAAAGTCTTAAATAGAGAACTAAAGTGAATCCTAGAGTGGACAGTAAGCGAATCCTAGTCATTATTAATATTATCCATAGTTCTCAGAATCAAACCAATGATCGAACTAATTAAGCTATTAGTTTATTAGTTCAACTGGTGAGTCATTGGTTAAATTGGTTGACTCGATTCTATTTAAATAAAAAATATAAAATATTAACTACTAGAAAATTACTCATTACAGACGGATATTTCCGACAGATTTTATCCTATGAAAATACAGACACATTTTGCGAGAAAATTTTGGTCAAAAACAAAGGAAAATGAATTAACATGAATTATAAATGGAAAAGAAAATCTGTCAATAATTCTGTCGAAAAAATTAGTTTTTTTCTTAGGAAATAATTACCGACAGAAAATCTATGTGTATTTAAATGAACAAAACACTGCATTTTATTAAATTATTACAGACAGAAAATCTGTCTATAATTTAAAATATTCCATCAAAAAATATTGAAATGAGAGCTGTCACTACGAACTCCTTATTTCAATCATGATACTTCTGCGTCTCCACACTCATCCCCTCCAAATGCTCCATCGGCAGCGCCTCTCAGCTTTGCACTGCCGTCGCACCGAACCTCCATGCACTGAACTTCTGTTAAACTAAAGCTCTGTCACACCCCTTCCTAAATCTTCTCCATGTGTTGTTCGCGTCTCTCCTTTCAAACCCTAACGTGCAATCCATTAATTTAGCCAAAGTTTGGAGGTTAGATTTTTAATTTCATGCGATTAATTCCTCTTTTCTAATGGAATTTCAAGAGTGATTTTCCTAATTTGTTGAGAAAGGAACAGAAAAAGGACAAGAAAGCAATTTCCTAAAATTTGAATGTTGCTTGAGGTGGTACTGCTTTTTTTCAGAAGGCTGTAAGGTTGCATTGTTGCTATATCCTCATCATTGGGAGACTCCTTGCCGCTTTTTATTTTTGATATGGACGTGAGGTAGGTGTGTTGCCTTGTTATGGAGTAAACAGGTGCTTTACTTCATTGTGGTGTCAGGGGAGCACAACTCGGACCGAGGGAGTTGTGGTAGAAGAACTCGGACGGTCTGATTAGAGGGAGCAACTCGGACCGTCCGATTTGTGATGTAAAGGCCACGTGGCGCGCTGTCGTTGCTCCCATGGATGGTGCCCCTTATACCAAAATGTTGGACCATACTCACTCCCTCCGAATCTCTTTCAACCACCCCACCAGCAATCCCTTTCCTCTCTTCTTCTTCTCCTTCAGCCTCCAAAACTCCATTGTTGTTTATGCATGTTGGAAGAAAAAATTCATAATGCCAAAGAAACAAAAATATAAAGATGTTGATCGTCCTGAACTTCATATTATACATTATCTCAGTCATCTTGATTATGTAAGTTTAATTTTTAATTTTTTATATTTCAGATTTATTATTATTATTATTAGAAATTTAGGCATATATATTTAAATGAAGTAAATATTATATGTTATAGAGTTAATGTTGTTATTGTTAGAAAGTAGATTTAGGAACATATATATAGGTTAAGATTGTGATTAGTAAAAATAATATATGGGTTAGAATTTTTTTGTAATAATTTTAGAAATTATAATTATTTATTACATATAAGTTGAATAATTTTTGGAAATGGTTTGTGGAATTTTGAGTAAATTAGGCAGAATTTGTTGTAATATATTTTTGGTTGTTGTTTGATTTTTAATTGAGATAGAGATGTTGGTGTAGGAGCTGAGTGCATTTTTATAAAAACCGGACCGAACCAGTCGGTTCAATCGAGAAACGGTTTAACCGGACCCAAAACCGGTCCAGTTCAATGAACCGCCTGAGTTTCAAAAATTTCCAAAACGTGGAAGAGGGGTTTGAACCCCCCACTTGAAGGAGAAAAATAATATTCACAATCACCAAGCTGTTAAACTTGCTATTGATATATATGCAGATTAATATATATGTAAATATCTTTCAGCAAATAACTTACTTTTATTTAATTTAGTTTAATTTTGGTTATGAACTCATTCATTCTTAACTTAATTATAATTTTAGTTAACAATAATTATAGACTCCATTATTTTTTTATTATTATATAGTATCTCTTAATATTATATTTCAGTGATTATTTTTTTGTTTGACTGGGATTTAGTAAAATTATATACCATAGCTTTACGATTTGAATTATTATGTCTCGGTTAGTTAATTGTGGAAATTATTTAAATTATATATCATATATAGTTATTATCTTTTAGTAGTAAATTAGTCATTGTTAATGATTTGACTAATAAGCAGATATGTTTTTGTAGAGTTTACGGTATCTGACATGTGATCACCCACTGCCTCCGGATCGGTACAATGATAGGGTTGAGGAGCATTTACGGTTTACTGGTTTCTTGCATGTTTCCCAAATTGGAGTAGTTCAATGTCAAAAAGCACTGGTAAATGAACTAGTCGAAAGGTGGCACCCAGATACACATACCTTTCACCTTCTTGTTGGTGAATGTGCTGTGACACTGAAAGATGCTGCTGTTATCCTTAGATGCAATGCATCTATACCACACTTCCTCGGTTAGTACTGGAGGGTTGGTATCTGGTGACTCAAGTAGGAGTGATGGTGGTAGATGAATTCTTAATAGTCAAAACCCTCATCATGTTTCAATGGGTCTAATTGAAGAAAATGCTAGGACAGGTGATCTAGAGACGGATGAGTATCTAGTTGATACCCCAGATGACGAGGATGACGATAAGGAGGAAGATGAATCGATGGACGAAGATGAAGAATCGAATAATGATACTCCGGGTGATGGTGATGGTGCATGCCCTATTATTGCTTTAATCATTTTGCCAATTGATTATATTATATTCATATACGGTTGATTTGCTTATATTATATACATGCTGGGTCATTTGATTTTTGATTATATTCATGTTTGGATGAGTTACTTATATTATATACATGCCGGGTCATTTGATTTTTGATTATATTCATGTTTGGATGAGTTGCTTATATTATATACTTGCTGCTCTGTTTGATTATGTTGTATTCATATATGGTTGAGTTTCTTATATTTTGAACTTGCTGGGACAATTGATTATATTCATATATGGTGATTTGCTTATATTGTATACTTGCTGGTTCATTTGTGTTGGTTTGATTATATTAGAAACTTGTTCAGACAACTAATTAAGTTGTACACAGGTGAGGTACGTACTCCAGCTGAAATAGGGAAAGGCTACAATCTCAGAGTTGATCCGCCACGTCGTAGCGCTAATCGATATACTCCATCCGTGTTCAAAAGGATCTCCAAGAAATGCAAGGATCTTGTGGATGACATAAAGTAGGCAAGGAGAAAGTAGCTTTTGTGTAGTTAGTATTATTACGGTGGAGTTGTTTGAACACTTTTCCATGTATTGTTTAAATGTTCTATGGATTGTAACAATGCATATCATGGAGTACTTTTCTATCGAACATGGCATATAGTAGTTTGATATTAGTTACAATGTTTCAAATAACATACTTTGTAGCTTGGATAAGTTATACAGATTAGCAAATATCATAGGCTACTTGGATTTAACACGAAATACATAAATCTACTGAGCATTATTGCCGGCACCCGCACCACTTGCTTGACGGCATCTACTACGGCTGTGTCCCTTAGCCCCATATTGCTTACATATCCTAGGACGACGTAACATTCGCGTGTCCATATCGTTCAAGAAGCGCGTCATCCTTAGACGACCTTTGGCAACTATTCTCAGGTACGGATTCGGTACGAATCGAGGCCCGTTGTAAGCAGGCCATGTAGTAGGATTCCCCAGTGGCCTAAACCTGGCTCGGTAAAGCCGACGAAGTTGGTCCATCTTATACACCTCATGAACATAAACCTGCCAATCTAGTCGTTGATTTGCGCAATGTGTAAACACATGTTTACAAGGAATTCGGTCCACCTGGAACTCACCGCAGTCACGTCGTTGTCGACGGAGGTCGACAGCATACTCCACTCCACTTGGCATCTCATGCACTTCAAAGACCTCATTCTGCCTGTCGAAGCAATTCACCTGGATGTTTCCTGATGCAAGTTGATTTACATGCAACTTGGAGGTCACAAGCTCAGAAAAAACATGGCCGGCAGTAATACGAGGCTTCGCCTCGGCTCTTTTCCGCGTGAACAGCTCGTTAAGTCTGTAGAAAGTTACTTTCACAAGTGCAGTGATGGGGAGATTGCGCGCACCCTTCAATACTGAGTTAATGTATTCCACGAGGTTCGTAGTCATGTGACCCCATCGGTAACCACCGTCAAATGCCAATGCATACTGTTCGCGGGGGATTCGGTTTAGCCAGGTTATGTATGCCTCGCCCCGTTCTCGTAAACGTTGGTAACGCACTTCGTACTCGTAGACCATCCTCGAATATCTTGCGCAACAAGAAAGGACAAATTACAAAAAAAAAACCATTAACAGTACCTGGTTACTAATAATGAACCTCAAATTACAACAAGGTTACTGATGATGAGTGGCCAATATGCATATAGGTTAGGAACTCGATTATCCAAAAAAATGGAATTAGCGTTGTAAGTATAGTCCTAACCCAACAAGTCGGCCGTCGATCAAATTAGAAACTCACAAGATGTGTCACAATTCAAAATTAATTCAAAACTGAGAGTATTTGACTCCCGAGTCGTCTCCCAAGGAGTACTTTTAGAACAATGAGTGTGCAAATCCGGTTGTAGTGATTAAGGGGTTGTCAATGAAGAAATGAACATATAAAGCAATAAAAGAACATGCAAAATTGTAATGTTGAACTAATAAAGAAATTAAAGAACCGACTATGTAATATAAACAAGTAAAGTATAAAAGAGATCAACATAGAAGTATATAAAAGATTAAAAGCATTAAAAAGAGTCTTGGCTTGGAGTGAGCTAAGGGTCCTTTCCTTGTTGGAACCACAACTATGAAAATTATGATGGATTAATCTCTCTTGATCAACCCTCACATTAGAAGGTAAGTTAAATGAGCATAAGTGTTCCCAACCCACAAATCCTAAATTGCTTGCTAATTGGCTTAGCAACAAATTAGCGTTAGTGGGAACAAGAACAATTAACAATCTAAGAATTGAAACTAAATGTTGGACATTCCAACTCTAGAAACCCAATTGCTCACTTTACCCAAGCCAAGAACAAAAAATTTAGCCTAAAACCATGTTTAACATTTTGTCAAACACTTGGTGGGCAAAAACTTTAAACATGGAGAAAATGAGAAAAGGCTTGAAACTAAAAGCAACAATTGATTTCAATCAACAAGAATAACACAAGAAAGCATGAAACAAACATCAAATATCAAATTCATCAATAAGAAATTAAAATTGCAAGAAAGAAGCAAAATTGAACTATAACTTGAATTAGAAGAAAGAGTAATGACAATGTAACTATATAGAGTAATAACAAGAGAATACTTACAATGGAAGCTAGCAAAATCCAAGATAAAAAATGGAAATGGCACTTGAATGTAAAACCCTAATATAAACCCTAATAGAGATGATGAAAAACTTAGAGAAAAACTAACTAAAGCTTCCTACTACTACTCCTAAAACTATACTAATGATATGCTATTTTATCTTCCTCATTTCTCCTCCAATATGAGCTAGAAGACTTCAGAAATGGGCCTCCAAAGCCCCCAAATCGCGGGTCACGTGCCATTTTAATGAAGTCATGTGCGGACACCTGTGCGGACGCACAGATGCGTGCGTCTGCACACCTTGCGAGAAATCTTGTCCTGTGCGTACGCACAAGTAGACGTGCGCACGCACACTAGGCGATGCTTGAATGGATGCGCGATGCGCTTGAAGCAATCCACGAGCTCTGACTGGGCAGCTGTGCATACACACAGGCAGCTGTGCGCACGCACACGTCTCTGAGCTCATCTCATTTGATTCTTCATGTTTCCTCCACTTTGCATGCTCTTCTTCCATTTTCTCTAGCCCATTTCTACCTTATACACCTGGAATCACTCACAAACAACGTCAAGGCATCGAATGGAAGGAAAACGAAATAAAATAGATTAAATTAAGCACAAAAGAGCACATTTTCATAATCAAGCGCAATTTGGGAGGAAAATTCAAAAGCATGCTATTCAAGGGAATAAGTACAAGTTTATATGATGAAAATCCATCCAATTCTAGCCAAAAATCATCATCAAATATGGATTCATTAGTTACCTATATTGACGACAAGCTTTTGTAGGTACGGTGCCTTGAACTTCCTCAAAAAATTCGACTCTATATGCCTGATGCAAAACATGTGGAAAGCTCTGGTAGGCGACCAAGCTCCATTACTGCGGGCCACAGCTGCATTGATGGATTCATGTCGGTCAGAGATCAATCCCACACCATCCCGAGTCACTACATGATGTCGCAAGTTACTCAAAAAAAAGTGCCACGCATCAGAAGTCTCTCCCTCCACAATAGCCAATGCAATTGGGATGATATTGTTGTTTCCATCCTGTGAAACTGCAACCAACAGACAACCCTTGTACTTTCCATACAAGTGAGTTCCATCTACTTGGATAACTGGTTTACAATGTCTGAATGCTCTAAAACAAGGGTAATAACTCCAGAAGACTCAATGCAACACCCGGATATCCGTAACCAAGTCATCGCCTTGATAGGCAGGCATAGTCTCAAAATGGACAACTGCTGATGGCTCCTTATGACACATGGCCTCAAACCATATAGGCAAAGCTTCATACGATGCTTTCCAACCTCCAAATATTTTTTCCACTGACTTTTGCTTAGCCAACCATGCCTTTCGATAGCTGACGGTGTAATTGAACTTCGACTGCACTTCCGCAATAACTGATTTCACCTTTATCGAGGGATCAGCCTCAACCAACGGCTTTATTGCTTTTGCAATTGTGTTCGAATCAAGCTTCAAATGATCCTGAGAAATGGTTGCTCTGGTGCAAGTGTGACTCCCATTATACCTCCTAATAACCCAACAGTACTTCCTGCTCATCATGATAACCCTGATAAGCCAATCACAACCTGACCCATACTGCGTACACTTGGCATAAAATGTCAGCGGCTCCGACTCATACACCCGGTAGTCTACACCTCTTCGGATAGTATAATCTTTCATCGCCCTAATAACAGCTTCCGTATAACTGAATTCCATACCCACGGCAAATTCACCATCTGCGACAACAGGAATTTCTGTCACGACGATAGCCGTAGCATAATTATTTAATAGACAAATAAAGAATAACTGCAATTAAAAGTATATCAATCAACACTACATCAATCTTAAAATAAATAATAAACACTAATTAAAATTATAAGCACATAAATAAATACTAACGAATAAACACTAATTATTATTTAACTTCATCAATAACTAATGATAAATAATATTATTAACTAAACAAACACACAAACAAATGCTAATTACGTATATTATCACATGTCACGTAACTATTTATTCACATCGATCAATATAAATTATTATAAAATTCTAATCCTTTGTGTATAACTATAGGCAATTACGTACCTGCATTTATATACTCCGGAAACTTTGGTGCATGCATGGCTTCCAAGTCCAAAGCTCGCATGAAAGACGGCTCCTCAAACGGATGTTCGTTTGCGAGTGCATTTGCCACGTCAGCTATATTTGGTGCCACATTGCCGTCACCTTGGTCTTCGTCTTCACCAGGACCAACAACTTCGTAATTGCTTTCAAACTCTTCCTCACTGTCGCTGTTGTAATCTTCCCGTTCAATATTCTGATCGGCTTCAGACGGTTCGAATTCCACATACACCTCAACGAATGATATCTGACCACAACTTTCAATGTACATTGAAAACATCTCTTGCATGCTTGCTTCATCTGTTACATACTTCGTATGAAATTGCACGAATCCACCAAACAAAGGTATGGGATATCTGTATAAAATACATGATATTATTCTAGACAACCCAGATTCTATCTTCTCACAAATCACACCTTTTAGTTCCTCGAATGAGATTGTGAATGGAATAACAACATCTAATGGATTTTCACAAATAAATTTCACTCCTTCAACTGTTTCTAACAAAATCTGAACGAAATAATATACTTTTAGTAAAACTCTATCATCCATTTTTTTCACTCATATGATTAAACTTCACACAGCAGTAGTATTTTCCTACATTTGAAAGAAGAGAGAAATGTAGATGGAGGTGCTGCGTGGAAGAAGGCGATAACTGGGGAAACACTCTTATGGGAACAATACGAGCTACCCACGCTTATATAAGGGAAAAAACCTTATTATACTCAACTCAGACCCATCGATTAGCGTTAACATATTCAAAAAATAATTTTTTATGCAAACTCGGAGGGTCCATTTTCTAATTACAAAAAAAGACTACTCGGAGGGCCTTTTACAAAAAAAAAAAACTAATCGGACGGTCCGATTAGTTCACTGTAGATTTCAAAATTTTCCCTCCGTCACATTTCAGACCCTCCGATTTCGTGACTCAGCTTCTCCTGCACACAACTCGATCCCTCCGATTTTTTCCCTCAGGTATCAGCCAAAAGCTGTCTCACATCCATGTAAAGCACCCCCATCATCCATATCAACGGGTAACACACATATGTGAATCATATCTAAATTAATGAGCCACTCCTTGTTGCATTCTAATTTGCCTATGTATCTCCTTAATCCAATTTTTAATATCCGCTAACCTTAATTATTCATTGAACTTTGATCGGAAATCAGATAGTGAAGAAAATTGAGTAGGACCTATCTGGTTTCAAGTGTGACCTTGCTCATCTCTTTTGTAAGTATAATCTGTTTCGTTTCATTTTGACTTTGATTGTTTGAGTTCATTGCCACTGAAATTAGAATTGGAACTGGACCTGAAATGGCAGTGCAACACATGAGTGCTTCTCTTACTATTAACGAGAATTACGATTGTGATGTTCGTGATAATATTGAATCCTTCCTCAGTCGAATTGTTCCTGAGGTTCTTACTTTTTTTATTACTATTCTCTTCTTATTTTCATGTTAATAGTTAACTATATATATAGCAATTCCAAGAACGCAACTTCAACAGGATGGAGCCTCAGAGGAAGAAATCAAAATCTCCATGACGGACTTAGGCATGGAAAGGTGATTTATCTATATATCAATCAATCACAATCTAATTAATTCATGTTAAGGAATATACTAATAAATTAAACAACATATATAACAAACCAAATGAATATGGATGGCCAAACACGTGTTTACAAAAGCAATGGGAGAAATGCTAGTTGAAACTTTAAAAGAAAATATGCCAGTGGTTATTCTACGTCCTACAATCGTTACTAGCACCTAAAAGAACCTTTTCCTGGTTGGGTGGAAGGCGTAAGGTAACTAATTCATTTAATACATTTCTTTCTAAGCTAAGGCAACAAGTTTAACTATTATATATCTCTGTCTTGCAGAACTATCGATAGTTTAATTGTTGCGTATGGTAAAGGAAAACTAACATGCTTCCTTGTGGACCTTAAGAAAGTGTTTGATGTGGTAAGTAGAGTGAGTAATAAAATAATTAAGGTTGATGATGTTGTTAATGTATATTAATGAATGAAGGAGGAGCAGGTACGAGCAGACATGGTAGTGAATGCAATCCTTGCAGCGATGGTGGGTCATGCAAACAATAATGAAGCATGTGATGAGATGATATATCATGTAGGGTCGTCGATGGCAAATCCAGTGAAATACCATGATCTGCATGACTATGGATTCAGATATTTCAGCGCAAAATCATGCTAGACAAGGAAGGAAATGCCATAAGAGTTGGCAAGGTTATGGTATTGGAGAGCATGGCTAGCTTCCAGAGATACTTATTCATTCGCTACTTGCTTCCATTAAAGGGAAAATTTGTTAATTAACTAGTATCCTTAGTAAAATCTTCTAATAAAATGCTTGAAAAAGAAAGGACGGAACAAATAAAAAACAAAGATATTAATGAATAGCTAATTAGGGCTAATGTTTGAAATTCATTTGAACATTTTTTTTCTTTTTCTTTGATCAATTAATTGATAATTACATTCACACCCTTCTACGTTGTGATATTGCAAGCTCAGTTGAAGGGAGAACAAGCAATGAATAGGGTCTTACGTTCTGCTCTTCAAGGACATGTTTTCTCTCTTCCACTCATTCCCTCTGTTTTTTCACCTCAGGTAATTAAAAAAATCAATATATATTAATTAATGTATACTAATTAATAGAAATATTGTTTTAATTTATTTTTTTAATGATTTATTTTGGAGAGAAAACAAATATTATATGCAAGTTCATGAGATTTTTGAAGAATTGGCAATGGTTGAGAAGGAGATAGTTTTTCTTAAAAGAAAAGTTAAAGAATGGTGAGAGTTGAACCGTCGGTTAGGAATTTTCTTAATGAGAATTTCGTTGCAAGTATAGCCCCAACCAATAATTACAGCCCACGATCAAAGTTTAGAATTAAGATTGTCACAATCCAAACAAATATAAACTGGGAGTTTTAAATCCAGGGTCGTCTTTTCCCGAACTATGCAATTTGGTGCACACACTTTTGGTTGTGAAATACGGGGGTTTTCAAGCATGGAAACGAAAATTAAAAAGAACTAAAGAATAAACGAATTAACAAGAAGGGTTGTAGGATCAGATCAGAGAATGAAGAAATCAAAAACAGAGAAAAAAAACCTGAAAATAGATATGAGAGAAAGTGATAATTAAAAAAATTCAAAAAGTCAGAAAGAGAGAGAGAGAGAGAGAGAGAGAATAATGGATGAATGTGTGAACCTGGCTGGAGCGGGTGGAAGAGGCGGGAGGTGAGGCGGCAGTTTCCTTGGGAGGAAGAAGACGACGAGGAGACCTCAGGAGATGGCGCCGCGAACGGAGAAGATAACGCTGACGGGACCTCAGGAGACGGCAGCGAGAGGCGTGCAGAAGACAGTTGCGAAAAAGACGAGACCGTGAGCAGAAGATTGGAGGAGATGAGAATGGTACGGGTGGCTTAGGGTTAGGTTGGGTAATTTAGATAATACCATTTTTTTTAACTTAGCGACTGCTTTTGTGACTGATTAATTTATAAAATTAATCGCTGATTTAAAAATTAGCGACTGATTTAGTGACCATAACTTTAGCAACTGAATTAGTAACCAACCACGTTATTCTATTTATCTATAAATCGGTTGCAAAATTGGTCACTAAATTAAAAAATAGTGACCAATTTTGTGACCAAGTGCCCCAAGGACATTCCTACTTTTGTTTTGGCTACTGATTCAGTCGCTAAATTAAAAAATAGCGACCAATTTTAGCGACCATTTATATTCTAGTTGTATAAAACTAGTCGGTCGCTAATTCGGTGGCTATCAGTGACCGATTATGTTAGTCACTAAAATCAGTCGCTAAATTAACAATTAGCAACCGATTTAGCGACCATTAAATTAGCGACCGAATTAGCAACCAAACAATTGTTCATCCTATTTCACTATCAGTTGCAAAATCGGTCGCTAAAATAAAAAATAGTGACTGGTTTTATGACCAACAGTTCTAAAGATATTATTTCTGTTTTAGTTGCTAAATCGTTCGCCAAATAAAAAAATAGCAACCGATTTTAGTGACCGATTTTATTTTGGTTGTATTTAAAACTTATTGGTTGCTAATTCGGTTGCTATTAGCGACCGAATTTATTGGTCGCTAAAATCGGTCGTTCAATGTAATTTAGCGACCGATTTACTGACCAATATTGATTTGATCCTTAAAATTCTGTATTGGTCGCTAAATCGGTCATTGTTAGCAACCAATTTTTTCGGTCGCTAAAATCGGTCGCTATTCTGGTACTTTCTTTTAATGCCTCTTTCTCTCTCTTCTTTTTCAAAAATCACCTATTTAATTTTCAAATCTTTTTAATCAATTAGTTATCTTAGTCTTTAATTTTCTTTTCCTTTTTGAATTTAATTAATAAATAAAAAAATTAAAAACAAGAATATTTTATTCTAGTTTCCCCTTTTACTTCTCAATATCCAGATTCTCCTACCATTCTTTACCATGAACCCAAATGGGAATGAACAGTTCAGAAGAACTTTGACATCCTATATGACCTCCACTCCTGATTTCTATGGAAGAAGTATCAGATACCCCCCATTGTAGCAAGTAATTTTGAGATAAATCCTCAACTCATTATTTTGGTGCAGCAAAACTGTTAGTACTCTAGACTTCAACAGGAAGAGCCTACTGAGTTCTTGGCAAACTTTTTATAAATTACTAACACAGTACACACTGAAGGAGTAGATCAGGATGTCTATAGACTACTTTGAAAAAGGGGTCGATGATGTAAGTCATCAAAGAACCTAAGTTTCTAGCAAACTTTTTACAAATTGCTGACATAGTACACACTGAAAGAGTAGATCAGGATGTCTACAGACTACTACTCTTTCTCTTTGCTGTAAGAGATCAAGCAAAGAGGTGGTTAGATAACCAACCCAAATCTAGCTTGAAAACATGGAAACAGCTAGTAGACAAGTTTCTGAATCAATACTTTTCCCAAGGAGATTGACCCAGTTAAGGCTGGAATCCAAGGCTTCAAGTAAGAAAATAACGAATCTCTTCATGATGCCTGGGCAAGGTATAGAAGAATGATACGGAAATATCCCACTGAAATATTTTCAAAATGGGTGCAATTAGACATCTTCTATTACGACCTCACAGACATGGCTAGGATGTCTCTAGACCACTCTGCTGGTGGTTCTATACATTTGAGGAAAATAATTGAAGAGGCTCACAAACTTATTAAGACAGTTGCGATGAATCAGCATCTGTACTCGGCTGATGAGACTTCCATAAAAGGAGAGGTTAAGATAATATCTACTGAGTCTAACCATCCAGAACAAAATGGCCCATTGACTCAGCAGCTACACGCCCTTGCACAGTAGTTGCTGGAATTGCAAGAGGCTTTGCGAGAAACTCAGGCTTCAAACAGGAATGTAGAAGCCCAGTTGAGTCAAATAAGATAGCAATTATCTAAGCAGATAAAAGATGAATGTCAGGCGATCCAACTAAGGAGTGGGAAAACATTGAACACCCAACCTCAGAACAACAGAAGACTAAGGGAAGAAAAGCTGACAGAGGATAACCAGACTGCAGTTTAAGACACCTCTGGAGACGTTGCACGCCTAAAGAGGAATGTCATTGGCGTTCAACGCCAAGAAGGGGTGCTTACTCTTGGCGTTGAATGGCCAAAGGAGGGTAGCATTCTTGGCGTTCATCGCCAAGAAGGGATACCCACCCTTGGCATTGAATGCCCAAAATAGGGGCATTTCTCCTGGCGTTGAACGCCAGGAAGGGGGTAGCAAGTCATTGAACGCCTAAACAGGGATGGTCAGACACATACAAGTGCTGATATGACCCTTCCTAAGCAAGCTACTAACCCCCTTCCATTTCAGTAGGCATTCAACCTACATTAACTAAAGTTGATGAATACAGGGCCAAGATCCCATATCCTCAAAAGCTCTGCCAAGCGAAAAAAGATAAACAGTTTGCCCGCTTTACAGATTATCTCAAGACACTTGAGATCAAAATCCCTTTTGTAGTGGCTCTTGAGCAGATACCTTCTTATGATAAGTTCATGAAAGACATCTTAAGTCATAAGAAGGATTGGAGAGAGGCAGAAACAGTCCTTCTCATTGAAGAATGCTGTACAGTAATCCAAAAGAACTTACCAGAGAAACTCAAAGATCTTGGGAGCTTTATGATACCCTGCACCTTAGGGAATGCCTACACAAAGACAGCCCTATGTGATCTTGGAGCAAGTATTAACTTAATACATGCATCACTAATAAAGAAACTCTATTTAGCTCGCGAAGTTAAACTACCCGCATATGTCTTAAACTTGCTGATGGCTCTGTTAAGCTTCCATCAGGCGTGATTGAGGACATGATTATTAGGGTTGGACCCTTTGCTTTTCGCACAGATTTTGTGGTGCTGGAAATGGACGAGCACAAGAGTGCAACCTTCATTCTAGGAAGACCCTTCCTAGCCACAGGACGGACCCTCATTGACGTTCAGAAAGGTGAAGTTATGTTGAGAGTCAATGAGGATGAGTTTGTGCTAAATGCTGTCAAAGCCATGCAGCGTCCAGACACTCCAGATGAGTGCATGAGTATTGATATCATTGATTCTCTGGTGGAAGAAGTGAATATAGTTGAGAGACTCGAAAAAGAGCTGAACGACATCTTTTATGATGCTCAGCCTGATTTAGAGATGCCAGAGGAAATAAAGGAGCCTTTGGAAACTCCTAAGGAAGACGACAAGCCTCCTAAACTCGAGCTCAAGCCATTACCATCCTTCTTGAAATATACATTTCTAGGAGATGGAGATACTTATCCTGTGATTATAAGCTCTGCTTTAGAACCACAGGAAGAAAAAGTACTAATCCAAGTGCTAAAGTCTCACAAGATAGCACTTGGGTGGACAATAAGTGATCTTAAGGGCATTAGCCCAACCCGATGCATGCACAATATCCTGCTGGAAGATGAAGCCAAACCAGTGGTTCAACTACAAAGGCGACTGAATCCAGCCATGAAGAAAGTGGTGCAAAAGGAAGTCACAAAATTATGGGAGGCTGGGTTTATTTATCCCATTTTTGACAGCCCCTGGGTGAGCCCTGTCTAAGTTATTCCTAAGAAGGGAGGCATGACAGTGGTTCATAATGAAAAGAATGAACTGATTCCTACAATGACAGTTACAGGGTGGCGTATGTGCATTGACTATACGAGGCTCAATAACGCCACAAAAAAGGATTATTTTCCTTTACCATTTATAGATCAAATGCTGGAGAGACTAGCAGGTCATGCATTCTACTGCTTTTTGGATGGCTATTCAGGCTATAACCAAATTGCAGTAGATCCTCAGGACCAAGAAAAGACAGCATTTACATGCCCATATGGCATGTTTGCTTTTAGGTGGATGCCATTTGGCCTGTGTAATGCACCTGCCACCTTTCAAAGGTGTATGCTCTCCATCTTCTCTGATATGGTGGAGTAATTCCTTGAAGTGTTCATGGATGACTGGTGCACGAATTGTGAATCACACTTTTCACAATGCGTACCACTAACCAGCAAGTGCACTGGGTCGTCCAAGTAATACCTTACGTGAGTAAGGGTCGAATCCTACGGAGATTGTTGGTTTGAAGCAATCTATGGTTATCTTGTAAATTTTAGTCAGGAAGTCAATTATGTTTATCAGTTGAATTGTGAATAACTGAGAGAGCATAAATTAAAGGTTACTTGTTATGCAGTAATGGAGAATATGTTGGAGTTTTGGAGATGCTTTATCTTCTGAATCTCTGCTTTCCTCTGTCTTCTGATTCATTAACGCAATTGGAAGCATGCCATTTCGAGTTCTGTAGCTCCAGAAAATCCACTTTGAGTGCAGGGAGGTCAGAATCCAACAGCATCAGCAGTCCTTTTTCAGCCTGAATCAGATTTTTGCTCACCTCCTTCAATTTTTGCCAGAAAAATACCTGAAATTACAGAAAAACACACAACTCATAGTAAAGTCCAGAAATATGAATTTTTCCTAAAAACTAA
>NC_029786.2:32497620-32499081 GCF_000816755.2 Arachis ipaensis | reverse complement strand
CCAGTTAGAGGTGTCCAGAGTTCTTAAGCACACTCTTCTTTTTTCTTGGACCTTGACTTTAACCGCTCAGTCTCAAGTTTTCACTTGACACCTTCACGCCACAAGCACATGGTTAGGGACAGCTTGGTTTAGCCGCTTAGGCCAGGATTTTATTCCTTCGTGGCCCTCCTATCCACTGATGCTCAAAGCCTTGGGATCCTTTTCATTACCCTTGCCTTTTGGTTTTAAGGGCTATTGGCTCTTTGCTCTTGCCTCTTGGTTTTAAGAGCTTTTGGCTTTTTTCTGCTTGCTTTTTCTTTTTCTTTCTATATATTTTTTTTTTTTGCTACTTTTTTTCTGCAAGCTTTGTTCTTTGCTGCTTTTTCTTGCTTCAAGAATCATTTTTATGATTTTCAGATTATCAATAACATGTCTCATGTTCATCATTCTTTCAAGAGCCAACATATTTAACAATCTTAAACAACAGATTCAAAAGACATATGCACTGTTCAAGCATTCATTCAGAAGACAGAAAGTATTGCCACCACATTTAACTAATTAGAATTTCTCTTATTAAAACTCGAAATTTTATTGCCTCTTATTCAAAAGATCTACTACTTTATTCATGTTTGCTGATGATGAGAAAAATAAACTATAGCTTAATTGGGAATAAAATCAAAATAGACACTAATTACTACTAATGATCATGTAATGAAGACACAAACATAGATAAGCACTTAACATAGAGAAAACGAAAAACAGAGAAAGTAAGAACAAGGAACGAGTCCACCTTAGTGATGATGGCATTTCCTTCTTGAGGAACCAATGATGTTCTTGAGCTCTTTTATGTCTCTTCCTTGCCTTTGTGGCTTGATTCCTAGTGTAACCATGAGGCAGATTACCAGCTCTTTGGCAACTGTCACAATTACGTACAAACTCTCGGGAATCTTTATAGAGTGTGGGCCAATAGAAGCCACATTGGAGGACCTTGGTGGCTGTTCGCTCACCTCCGAAATGGCCTCCATATTGAGATCCGTGGCAATGCCATAGGATTCTTTGTGCTTCCTCTCTGGGGACACACCTACGGATAATTTTGTCTGCACATCTCTTAAAGAGATAGGGTTCATCCCACAAGTAGTACTTTGCATCAGTGACTAATTTCTTCTTTTGTATTCTATTGTACTCCTTGGGTATGAACCGTGCAGCTTTATAGTTTGCAATATCGGCAAACCATGGTGCTTCCTGAATGGCAAATAGATGCTCATCAGGGAACGTCTCAGAGATCTCAAGAAAGGGGATGGACGTCCCTTCCACTGGCTCTATCCGGGACAGATGATCAGCCACTTGGTTCTCTGTCCCTTTTCTGTCTCTTATTTCTATATCAAACTCTTGCAGAAGCAATACCCATCTGATGAGCCTGGGTTTTGAATCCTGCTTTGTGAGTAGATATTTAAGAGCAGCATGGTCAGTATACACAATCAC
>NC_029786.2:32486071-32497416 GCF_000816755.2 Arachis ipaensis | reverse complement strand
TTGAACGCCAGTTTACGTCGTCTATCCTTGTGCAAAGTATGGACTATTATATATTGCTGGAAAGCCCTGGATGTCTACTCTCTAACGCAATTGGAAGCATGCCATTTCGAGTTCTGTAGCTCCAGAAAATCTACTTTGAGTGCAGGGAGGTCAGAATCCAACAGCATCAGCAGTCCTTTTTCAGCCTGAATCAGATTTTTGCTCAGCTCCTTCAATTTCAGCCAGAAAAATACCTGAAATTACAGAAAAACACAAAACTCATAGTAAAGTCCAGAAATATGAATTTTTCCTAAAAACTAATAAAAATAGACTAAAAACTAACTAAAACATACTCTAAACTATATGAAATTATCCCCAAAAAGCGTATAAAATATCCGCTCATCAATGACTTCTCCGTCTTTGGATACTCATCTGACTCCTGCCTTGACCATCTGACCCTAGCTCTCAAATGATGCCAAGAGACAAACCTAGTTTTAAATTGGGAAAAATGCCATTTCATGGTAACTGAAGGGATTGTTCTTAGACATAGGATTTCGAACAAGGGAATAGAAGAAGATCAAGCTAAGGTGGAGGTAATTGAGTGACTACCACCACCCACTAATGTTAAAGGAATCAAAAGTTTCCCGGGACATGCAGGATTCTACAGGAGGTTTATAAAGGATTTTTCTAAAATTGCAAAACCCCTATGCAACTTACTAGCTACCGACACTCCATTTGTCTTTGACCAAAAGTGTCTACAGGCCTTTGAGACTTTGAAAGCTAAGCTTATCACTGTGCCTGTCATCTCTGCACCCAACTGGGACTTACCATTCGAACTGATGTGTGACGCTAGTGACTATGCCATTGGCGTAGTTCTAGGGGCAGAGACATGACTAACTTCTGCATGTCATTTATTATGCCAGTCGTGTTCTAAATAACATGTAGAAGAACTACACTACCACAGAGAACGACTTACTTGCAGTGGTTTATACCATTGACAAGTTCAAATCCTATCTAATAGGATCTAAGGTCATTATTTACACTGACTATGCTGCTTTTAAATATCTACTCACCAAGCAGGACTCTAAACCTAAGCTAATAAAGTGGATATTACTTCTGCAAGAGTTTGATATAGAAATCAGAGACAGAAAAGGGTCAGAAAATCAAGTGGTTGACCACTTGTCTCGGATTGAACCAGTAGAAGGGATAGCTCTTCCCTCTACTGAGGTGTCTGAAACCTTCTTGGATGAGCAACTCCTTGCCTTCTGGATGACACCTTGGTTTGCAGATATTGCAAATTACAAGGCTATAAGATTCATCCCCAAGGAATATGATGAGCGGATAATTTATACTCTTTTTGGCATTGTTTTTACATATTTTTTAATATGTTTTAGTTACTTTTTATTATATTTTTATTAGTTTTTATGCAAAAATCACATCTCTGGACTTTACTATGAGTTTGTGTATTTTTCCATAATTTCAGGTATTTTCTGCTTGAAATTGTGGGACTTGAGCAAAAATCTGATTCAGAGGCTGAAAAGGGACTGCAGATGCTGTTGGATTCTGACCCTCCTGCAATCTAAGTGAAATTTTCTAGAGCTACAGAAGCCCAATTGGCGGGCTCTCAATTGCGTTGGAAAGTAGACATCTTGGGCTTTCCAGCAATATATAATAGTTCATACTTTGCCCGAGATTTGATGGCGCAAACTGGCGTTAAAAGGCAGCCAAAAACTTTCTGGCCTAAAACGCCAGAACTGGCACAATTCTTGGCATTAAACGCCCATTTTGGCACCCAGGGTGGCGTTTAACACCAACATTAGGCATATGCACGTGAAAGCTTGAAAGCTCAGCCCAAACACTCACCAAGTGGGTCCCAGAAGTGGATTTCTGCACTATCTGCACTTAGTTACTCATTTTCTGTAAACCTAAGTTACTAGTCTAAGTATAAAAACTACTTTTAGAGATTCATTTTGCACCTTATGAAATTTTACACTTCATATTGTATCTTCTACGACATGAGTCTCTAAACCCCATAGGTGGGGGTGAGGAGCTCTGCTGTGTTTCAATGGATTAATGCAATTACTACTATTTTCTATTCAATCACGCTTGATTCTATTCTAAGATACTCACTCGTACTTAAATATAGAGAAGATGATGATCCCTGACACTCATTATTATTCTCAAACCTATAAATGCGTGCCTGACAACCACTTCCGTTGTATCTGAGCTCAACGTAGTCATTGGACGACCGCTTGAGTGAGTATCTCTTGGGTCTCTAACCCACGGATCGAGTCCGGAGGTTAGAACCTTCGTGGTAGAGGCTAGAACTAATTGGCAGCATTCCTGGGATCCGGAAAGTCTAAACATTGTCTGTGGTATTCCGAGTAGGATCCGGGAAGGGATGACTGTGACGAGCTTCAAACTTGCGAATGTTGGACGCAGTGACAGTGTGCAAAAGGATAAGGGTCCTATTCCGACGCTAGTGAGAACCGACAGATGATTAGCCGTGCGGTAGCTGTACCTGGTATTTTTCATTCGAGACGAGAAATCCGACAGTTGATTAGCCGTGCAGAAACTGTACTTGGTATTTTTTATCCGAGAGGATCATACATCTTGCCATTGAAGGAAGCCATGCGTGTTTGGAGAAGAAGACAGTAGGAAAGCAGAGATTCAGACGACAGAGCATCTCTGGAACCTCAACCTATTCCTCATTACTGAATCACAAGTACCATTTATTTCATGATATTTACTTTTCATAAACAAAATCATTTTTATCATTAATCTCCTGACTAAGATTTACAAGGTAACCATAGATTGCTTCAAGCCGACAATCTCCGTGGGATTGACCCTTCTCACGTAAGGTATTACTTGGACGACCCAGTGCACTTGCTGGTTAGTTGGGCGGAGTTGTGAAAAGTGTAATCACAATTTTGTACACCACGTTTTTGGCACCGTTGCCGGGGATTGTTCGAGTTTGAACAACTGACGGTTTATTTTGTTTCTTAGATTAGGAAAAATTTATCTTTTTGGTTTAGAGTCACTAAAATTGTGTCTTCTATTATTGTTTTTGGTTAAAATCTCAAAATCCTCGTTTTCCTTTTTCTAGATTTTTATTTTCGAAATTTTCTATATAAATAGATAAAAACCAATAAACTAATAATTGAGTCTTTTGTTTGAGTTTAGTTTCATGTTTTAAGTTTGGTGTCAATTACATGTTCTTTTTATTCTTTATATTTTTGAGTTTTATGTTCCTTGTTCTTTCTTGATCTTCAAGTTGTTCTTGTTTATTTTCCTTGTTTGATCTTTAGTTTTTCTTGTTTTGTGTCTTTCCTTATTTTTCTTGTGCATTTTCGAATTATTAGTGTCCAAAGTATAAAAATCTTTAATTTTAGTGTCCTTTGTGTTTTTATTTTCTTATAGATTTCCAAAATTTGTTCTTGGTGTTCATCTTGATCTTCAAAGTGTTCTTGGTGTTCATCTTGACATTCAAAGTTTTCTTGTTTGTTTTCTTTATTTTGATCTAAAAAATTCTAAGTTTGATATCATTTTATTATTTTTCTCTTTCCTCATTAAATTCAAAAAAAAATATCTTTTCCTTTGATTACTCATCATTTTCGAATTACCTAGGTTGACTTAGTCAAAATTTTTAAAATTTGGTAGTTTCTTGTTAGTCAAGTTAGAATTTCAATTTTAAAATTTATCTTTTTAAATATTTTTCAATTTTTTTTTATATTTTTCGAAAATCCTTTATAAAATTTTTCAAAATCTTTTTCTTTTCTTATTTATAATTTTCGAATTACTTGTACTATTTTATTATTTTGATTGAAAAATTTTAAGTTTGGTTTTTCCTTGTTGAGAAAGTTTCAATTGAAACTCCCTAACCACTTTCTCTCTCTTCAATTTTCGAAAATCATATCCAAAATTTTTCAAATCTTTTTAATTAATTAGTTGTTTTAGTACTCGAAATTTTTTATTTATTTTATTTTATTTTATTTCCTTTTTATTCGGTTTATCCTTAATTAAATTAAATAAAAACAAAAATATACTTTATTTGCAATCCACATCATCTCCCTTTCTCCATCATGGACCTAAGTGGAAATGAACAATACAGAAGGACTCTGGGGTCATATGCTAACCCCACTACTACTGCATATGGGAGTAGTATCTGTATACCCCCATAAGAGCCAACAATTTTGAGCTAAACCCTCATCTCATTATCATGGTGCAGCAAAATTGCCAGTATTCCGGTCTTCCACAGGAAGAACCACTGAGTTTCTGGCACAGTTCTTACAAATTGATGACACAGTACGTGATAAGAAAGTAGATCAGGATGTCTACAGATTATTACTGTTTCCATTTGCTGTAAAAGATCAAGCTAAGAGGCGGTTAAATAACCAACCCACAGCAAGCATAAAAATATGGAAACAGTTATCAGACAAATTCCTAAACCAGTATTTCCCTCCAAAAAGGATGACACAGCTAAGGCTGGACATCCAAGGCTTTAAACAAGAAGATAATGAATCTCTTTATAATGCCTGGGAGAGGTACAGAGAGATGCTAAGGAAATGCCCCTCTGAAATGTTTTCAAAATGGGTACAGTTAGACATCTTCTACTATGGGCTTACAGAAAAGGCCCAAACGTCTCTAGACCACTCAGCTGGTGGATCAATACACATGAGAAAGACAATTGAAGAGGCTCAAGAGCTCATTGATACAGTTGCTAGAAATCAGCACCTGTACTTAAGTAGTGAGTCCTCCATGAAAGAAGAGGCTGAGGTAATATCCACTGAACTTAGTCCTCCAGAATAAATTGTTGAACTCAATTAGCAACTATTTTCTATAACAAAATAGTTAGCAGAATTTAACGAGATGCTACAAGAAACCAAAGATGCTAACCAGAATATGGGAAAACAATTAAATCAGACAAGACAACAGTTATCTAAATAGATAACAGAAGAATGCCAAGCTGTTCAATTAAGGAGTGGTAAGACATTGAATATCTCAACTCAAGGCAGCAGAAAGCCAAGAAAGGAACAGCTGAAAGAGGATGACCAAGCCATTGCCCAAATTCCCTCTGAGGACAGTAAGAGCCTATAGAGGAATGATTCTGGCGTTCAAACGCCAATAAGGGATCAGACACCTATAAGTGCTGATAACAACCCCCTTAAGCAGGCTTCTCCAACCCCTTCTGTAGGAAATAAACTTGCAGCACTTAAGGTTGAAGAATATAAAGCCAAGATGTCTTATCCTCAGAAACTCCGCCAAGCGGAACAGGATAAACAATTTGCCCGCTTTGCAGACTATCTCAGGACTCTTGAAATAAAGATTCCTTTTGCAGAGGCACTTGAGCAAATACCCTCTTATGCTAAGTTCATGAAAGAGATCATAAGTCATAAGAAGGATTGGAGAGAAACTGAAAAAGTTTTCCTCACTGAAGAATGCAGTGCAGTCATTCTTAAAAGCTTACCAGAAAAGCTTAAAGATCCCAGAAGCTTTATGATACCATGCACATTAGAGGGTGCTTGCACCAAGACAGCTCTATGTGATCTTGAGGCAAGTATCAACCTAATACCTACACCCACTATCGAAAAGCTTGGGTTGACTAATGAAGTCAAACCAACCCGGATACGCCTCCAACTTGCTGATGGCTCCATTAAGATTTCATCAGGCGTAATTGAGGACATGATTGTCAAGGTTGGGCCATTTACTTTTTCCACTGACTTTGTAGTGCTGGAAATGGAGGAGCACAAGAGTGCAACTCTTATTCTAGGAAGACCTTTCCTAGCAACTGGATGAACCCTCATTGATGTCCAAAAAGGGGAGATAACCCTGAGAGTCAATGAGGATGAGTTTAAGTTGAATGCTGTCAAAGCTATTGGTGCACAAAATTGTGATCATCAACAATGGTGCCAAAGACTTGGTGCTCTCAAACATGAATCACACTTTGTCACAATTCCGCACAACTAACCAGCAAGTGCATGATGTGCGGAAAACGATCCGACACAAAACTCACCGGCAAGTGTACCGGGTCGCATCAAGTAATAAAACTCACGGGAGTGAGGTCGATCCCACAAGGATTGAAGGATTGAGAAACTTTAGTTTAGTGGTTGAATTAGTCAAGCAAACAAGTGTTGATTGTGTGAAATTGTGTTGACAGGAATTAAATTGCATAGAATGTAAAGGGGAGTGGGTGATTTGCAGGAAATTAAAGGGAACAAAAAGAAAAAGAGCTGAATCTTAAAGTGCAAGTAATGAAAATTGCAGAAACTTAAAGTGCAAGAAATATAAATGACTTGAAAAATAAAAGGGGAATGGGAATTGGATCTGCAGGAATTAAACAGGGAAAAGCAAAACTTAACAGAATGAAGAGTAGTTGATGTAATTAGTTGAACCGGATCTCAAAACTAAAAGGAAAATAAACTTGGTGTAATAATTAAACAAGGAAATTAAAATAGAAACCAGTAGATCTCAGGACCCAAGAGACTAGATAACTACATCTAGATCTCAATGCCTTCTTAGATCCAAATTTAGAGAGCAAATGCCAAATTAAAGAAGAGAGCAATGTAGAAATGTAAATTCAAGTTCAATTTTCCAGAAGCTGCAGTAAGAAAAACAGAGAGATCTCAAGGTGAGATTGAGACATAATTTCCTCAATTCTTCAACACCCAAGACTCAAGACAAGTGTAGATGAAATTGAAAAACAAGAAAACTAAGATGAAGAGAATTTAATTCTCCTTCCCCAAGACTCAGAATCTCCAAACAGCTCAAAACCCAAAAGCTCTCTACTATGAATACTATGAAAATTCTTAAAGAAAACTCTAAAAAGAAAAGCTCCTTTAAAACTTCAAATCCTAAGCTATTTATAAACTTTCTTTAAATGATCATTAAGCCTTGAATTGGGCCTTTAGTCTTGATGGAATTGGGTTGATAATAGCCTCTATTGATTGCTCTTGGTGTTGGGAAGAAATCCACTTGTGAACCGGGACATGAACCATTCACGTTTGAGTCAACGTTTGAGGCAAACGTTGACTCAGACGTCCCTTGTGTAAGGCATTATGCAGATGCCCTTCTTGCTGTCTGATGGGATATTTTAGCGGAGAAACGAATTTCTCCCAAAACACCCAAACTTAACCGGCAAGTGCACCGGGTCGCATCAAGTAATAATAACTCACGGGAGTGAGGTTGATCCCACAGGGATTGAAGGATTGAGCAATTTTAGTTTAGTGGTTGATTTAGTCAAGCGAATCAAGATTTGGTTGAGAGATTTGTGATTTGCAGAATTTAAATTGCATAGAATGTAAAGGGAATGGGTAGTTGGCATGAAATTAGAGAGAACAAGAATTAAAGTGCTGAATCTTAAAGAACAAGAAATTAAATGGCAGAAACTTAGAACGCAAGAAATGTAAATTGCAAAATCATAAAGTGCAAGAAATGTAAATGGCTTGAATTGTAAAGGGAATGGGGAGTTCAATTGAAAACAAAAGAAAAAGGCTAGTGAAACTAGGCTAAGATGACTTGTCATCACAACACCAAACTTAAAGGTTGCTTGTCCCCAAGCAAGAAATGAATCATGCTCATAGGTTCTTTCACTTAAGACGAATTGAAGAATAAATTGTAAGGTCCTGTGAGTGAAGTGATTAAGCGTCAGTGGGGTGAACTCTAAATCATATGCTCATGCAAGGGTTTCAGTGCTCACTAGTCCTCACATATTAGGAGTCTTAGGTCTTAGGATTTTCATCCAAATGGTATCATGGAGATCTCTTTATATGTAATCACCTTGAAGCAGCTTATAGTTTCTTTGCTTTGGCCTTGACTCTAAGTGTCATGTCTCAAAGCGGCTCTTTAGATAAGCTTTCAATCAATACTCCTAAACCAGTTGGTTTTAAGGTATTAGGTGTTGAAGCACCCCTAAGGATTTACTTGCTCAAGCCTCTTTCTTTGACACAACTCAACCACAAGCATTTTACTAGGCTAACAACTCTTTGAGTCATTGTTTCTTCTTTCTTTTTCTGCCTAGTAATTGATGCTCAGAGCCTTGGGCCATGGTCTTTTTGTTTTTGTATTTTCTTTTCTTTCTTTTGTTTTGTTTGCTGCTTCTTGGATCAATAAATTTTTGAGAATCTCCACAATACTTCTTTGGAACTTCATGTCCTGCCTATGAGCTCCCATGCAAGTTTTCACAAGCATGCAACCTCAATACATAATCATACAACTAGAACTGCCACTTCTCCTAATCTTTTGCTTGCCTCAAAATTGTTTAATTCCTCAATCCTTCTTTTCAAAGAACTTTCATGTGATGAAATTTTTTTTGAACATTGAGTGCAAACAAGTTTTGAAGAGAAAAATGTTGTGAATGATCAAGCATCTTGCTTATTGAATTACAGAAAAGAAACCATGCTAAACAGACAGATAATCAGGGAAACTAAACCACTCTCAATCATAGCAGTGTTTGATGTAAGATAATCACTTAACAATACAACCTTTTGGAGTTCGCTTGCTTTACTCCTCATCATCATCACCACTGATCCATACATTCCTCTTTCATTTCTTTGGTTGACGATGCTTAATCCTTCCAAAAGCTTGTATGGTATTTTTCCTTTTTCAAAAGCAATAAAACTAAAAACTAAGAAACAGCAGAATAGTTAACTAGTTCATCCAACATGCTTGAAGCCAGCATTATGCAGAAAGTGAGAATGTGTTTTATGATGAGATTTGAGATTTGATAATCACTTAACAATACAACCTTTTGGAGTTCGCTTGCTTTACTCCTCATCATCATCACCACTGATCCATACATTCCTCTTTCATTTCTTTGGTTGACGATGCTTAATCCTTCCAAAAGCTTGTATGGTACTCTGCAGTGATATTGAAAGTTGCTTGTTCCCCAAGCACTTGAGAGAAGAAACTAATTAACCTTTTTATTGAAATAGATATGAAAAGATAGTTACCTCCGGTTGGGTTGCCTCCCAACAAGCGCTCTTTTATTGTCACTAGCTTGACATCCTTCACTCTGTGCTCATGGAAGTTGAGGCTTCTGTTGCCTTAGGTTTCCTCTTCTTGCTATGGGCTTCCTTCCCTCTGTTTCTCTTTCCATAGCCTTCTTACTTTCCTCTATGACTCCCTTCTCTTTCAACACAGCATCCTTTTCATGGCTCTTTGGGTTCAGAGTCCCCTTCTTCTCACCCAATTCAGCAAGGTTTTGAACCAGTTGTTCCATCTGCCTTTCAAGTCTTCTGAGTGAAGCCTCCTAGTTCTTGCTTATCATCTCTTGATGTTTCTTTATTTCTTCCCGCTCTATTGCCATCATTTCTTGAATTTTTATGGACCTCTCCATCAACATTTCTAGAATATAGATTCTTTGAAAGGTTGGAAGTGGTTGTGGCTGTGTCAATTATGGTAGTTGATGAAGGTCATTTTGAGCGAATGGTGAGGTAGGACGGGGTTGGAAGTGTGTGTGATTGTTGTTGTGGGGGTGTGTTTTAAGTTGATTTTTGAAGCTGGGATTGTTGCAGTTGAAGTCCCTTGGTCTTTGGTTTTGGTTCTCAACCCCCCTCCCATTAAAATGAGTTCTCCAAGGTGGATAGTACACATCATTCTGAGGCCTGTGTTAGAGCATGCTAGAGTGATTGCTTGGAGATTGTAGTTGCTCATAACTTTGTTGCTCATGGTTAATGGCCCCAAAACTGTGTTCAGCATGATTACACCCATATGAGCTTTGAGTCAGGTTGTATGTATGTACTACAGCATGTCTCAACTCAGTGATTTTTCTAGCCATCATGTCTAGTTGTTGTAGAGTCTGCTGATGCATCTGCTTGTTTTGGCTTATTACTGCACGAGCACCTTCAATTTCTTTCTCTTGTGTGAATGGATGCACTTCTGTCTCTGGCTTAATAACTCTCTGTGATGGGTTCAATTTGACTAGGAGTCCATTCATCAGTTCTTCCCATCCGATAATGCTTCCTTGTGGAAAAGCTTCAAACCATTGGGTAACATCATTCATGGCTATGGATAGTTGCTTCGAACTATGGGTTACATTATCATCCAAGGTGGGGATATTACTCTCATGATCGCTAGAATTTGTTGAATTCCCCTCCATGATCTGCACAGTCACAAACAATTCAAGTGATGATGGAATATTTTTAAGCTTAGAATGTGATTCAGAAGGTTAGCTGGCACAAAGCATCAAACAGTTGATGGACTTGGGAGATTAGTGGCAGAAATTGCTTCTCTTGTGTAAGCAAGAGCATTGCATAGAGCCAGAAATTTTCAGGAAAACTTCACTTTGTTACTAAAGCGAAGTTTCAGTCATCTCAGGCAAAAATTCAAACAGTTAGTGGGTTAGTCAAAAGTAGAGAAAAATAAAGAAAAAGTGCTTGATCTAGATCACCACCTTACTTAATCATTGTCAATCTAATCAATCCCCGGCAACGGCGCCAAAAACTTGATGGGATATTTTAATGGCTTGAATTGTAAAGGGAATGGGGAGTTGGATTTGCCGAAATTAAACAAGGAAATGTAAAATTGCAACAAGCAGAGGAATAAAAGAACACTTGGATTGAATCAGATCTAGAAACAGAATTATAAATGAGCATGAAAACAGTAAATAGGGAATGGGAAATGGGAAATCCGGATCTCAGGACCCAAGAGACTAGAAAACCAAGTCTAGATCTCAATGCCTTCCTAGATCCAACAAGAACAATTGCAAAGGAAATTGTAAATTGCAAAGAAAGTAGATGAAGAACAATTAACCGAAACTGAAATTCAATTTTGCAGTAAAATAAAGCAGAGAGGTCTCAGGATGAGATTGAAACAGAATTTCTTCAATTCTCCAACCCAAGATCCAAAACAAGTGTAATTGAAATTCAAAGCAAGAAAACTAAGAGGAAGGGAATTCAATTCTCCTTCCCCGAGACTTAGAAATTAAAATTCACTCAAAACCAAAAGCTTTCCAAAAACTCTCTATGAAAACTCCAAAGAAAAGCTTTTCTAAAACTTAAATTCTAATCTATTTATACACTTTCTTCAAATGGTCTTCAAGCCTTCAATTGGGCCTTTGCTCTTGGTGGAATTGGGTTGAGAGAGGCCTTGGTTGATTGCTCTTGGAGTTTGGAAAAGAACCGAATTGAACCGGGTTGGAATCATGAAGGCTTGAGTGAAAGTTGGAGTAAAAGTTAGGGTCTAACTTTTGCTCCAACTTTTCACATCAGCACCCTTGTTTTGCTGATACCAACGTTGGGGCAAAAGTTAGGGGTCTAACTTTTGCTCCAACGTTGGCCTCCCCTTAGTTATTCAAGGCGCCAACGTTAGCCAGAAAGTTAGGGGCTAACGTTGGCGCAAACTTTTGCTAGCCCAGGGAGTTTTTCAAG